>NC_090232.1:29155354-29455354 GCF_024489055.1 Chanodichthys erythropterus
TGTTGCTAATGTACTGTTAAATGTTACGTTATTTAAATTTTTTAAACACTTGCAGTCTGTATAATGCATAAACACAACTTCATTCTTTATAAATCTCTCCAACAGTGTAGCATTAGCCGTTAGCCACTGAGCATAGCCTCAAACTCATTCAGAATCAAATGTAAACATCCAAATAAACACCATACTTACGCGATTAGACACGCTGCATGACGAACACTTTGTAAAGATCCATTTTGAGGGTTATATTAGCTGTGTGAACTTTGTTTATAGCTGTTTAAAGGAACACTCCACTTTTTTTGAAAATAGGCTCATTTTCCAGCTCCCCTAGAGTTAAACAGTTGAGTTTTACCGTTTTCGAATCCATTCAGCCGATCTCCGGTTTTGGCGGTACCACTTTTAGCATAGCTTAGCATAGTTCATTGAATCTGATTAGACCGTTAGCATCGCGCTTAAAAATGACCAAAGAGTTTTGATATTTTTCCTATTTAAAACTTGACTCTTCTGTAGTTAAATCGTGTACTAAGACCGACAGAAAATGAAAAGTTGCGATTTTCTAGGCTGATATGGCTAGGAACTATACTCTCATTCAGGCGTAATAATCAAGGAACTTTGCTGCCGTATCATGGCTGCAGCAGTGCAATGATATTACGCAGCGTCTCTCACATACGTCTCCATGGTTGCAAGGCACGTTCCCTGCGCAAGCAAGCAGCCTGAATTGGCACGTATTTTATGATGCCCCAAAATAGGCAGTTAAAAAAATGAATAAAAAAAATCTATGGGGTATTTTGAGCTGAATCTTCACAGACACATTCAGGGGACACCTTAGACTTATATAACATCTTGTTTTTAAAAAGACGTTCTACGGCACCTTTAACAAAAAATATATTTTTACTGCATTTATTCATTTAATAAAGTTAATATTAATTTCTAAATTGTATAAATAATAGATATTACATTTTATAAATTAAAATTAATGTATAATGAACAATAAAAGCTGCTTTATAAAAAATTGCTGTTTATTCTAAGTTTATGATACCTAATGCATTAACTTGTAAAATGTTAACTGAAAAGTGTTACGTATTTATCATTTATAAGTTGTCTCTCAACTTCTAATCTCTTGCGTCCTCCTAAGCTCGCTCTGTTGGACATGTCTGGTCTGTGTCCTGAGGGCCTTGGGGGTTGTTTGTTTTAACTGAATGACTTTTATTTAGAAGCCTGCCCCAGGGAATGTCTCAAAATGACAGGAACAGTCACACACTGTCCTCTCCCTAACAGAGAGAATTAATAATTCACGATCCCCTTTTCCTGTTTGCTCTCTATGGCACACACCCCTCCCATCTGATGCCAGCTGATGGGCCAACGCATTTGTGCCACCCCATTGAGGGTCTAATGATGCAGAAAGGTCAACACTTGACCCCTCTAGTGCGCTGGCTGGACAAGACACTGCATGTGTCTGAGGAAGAGTCGAGGGACATTGATTCTCTCTTCAGAGAACATGGATCGATAAAATTAGGATTCATTAGGTTCAACTTTCCAGTGTGAGTTTAATTAAAAACATACTGTTTAATGTTCATTTAATATGCTTAGGACATTTTTATAATCCTGATTACTGTTTTCTCCTGCGAACTGAGCTGTAATTCTGTTAAGAGCAAAATAACGATGAAACATGTTTTCAAGAGCAGAGGCTTATTCCCGCATGAATGCTAGTGCTCAGTCTCAGTCAGGGTTTTAAACCAGATTACATCCATTTAATATTGGGATTCACCAACTTTAATTATCTTGTGGTCGCTCTTTGTAAAGACATAGAAATGTTTTTTTTTGTAGAAGGGTGTGTTTATCTGTGAATGTGACGCATGATGATCTTCACATCTTTTCATTTGTTGAGACATTATTTCTTCTCAGCAAGAACATGAATTAAGCAGAAAGAGACACATTAAGAACATTAGTGGCGGAAATGGTTATTCGCTAGTTCAGTTTCATATGAAGACATCTCTGATATCCTTCTCTGTGTGTGTTAAAAGCCGTTCAGAAAGATGCAAATCAATAAACCAGCAATACTCAATCCACGGTATTCAGAGAGCTGCATGCGGTACAATGTTCTCTGAGCGCATGAAGTTCATTTCTTTTCAGTGACTCAGAAATGACTCATGAGTCATTTTTAAGGTGTGAATACTTGATCAAGCTTCTTTCCTGTGTCCTGCATATTCTGTCTGTTCATAATATATCAGCAATGATGTTCCTTTATGTCTGCAGCTGGCGTTATGCTTGTTCCGGAGAGGAGAACAGAGGATGGATTTGAGCTGCACTTTGGGCTAAACTACCTGGGCCATTTCCTGTTGACCAACTTGTTGCTAGATGTCCTGAGGAAGTCAGGCAAACCTGGGAAATGTTCCCGAATAGTTATTATGTCTTCAGCTACCCATTATGGAGGAAGATTAACTCTGGATGACTTGCAGGGAAGGTTAGAAGCTTTACTGTATTACACTTGAGATTCTTGCCTCAAGCCTTTTTGTGAATGGAAGGGATGAACAGAATCTTAAAGATAAAGATTTAATCTTCCTACTTGTATTTAAAATCTTTTTTTTTTGTCTTTTTTCCATATGGTTCGGCACCACTAATGACTCTATAGTGCTAAATGTAAGAGACATACAATTTTATATTCTGTTTTTGCAGTGTGAAACAAAAACATACAACCCAGTCATTGTAGTCATATTCACAAACAGATTCTGAGTCTGTTCTTTTTCAAACAATTTTTTAATAAATTATTTTAATGCTTATTTTGTCTTGTTTTAACTCATAAATTATCATAAAACACCCTAGTGGGCTCCAGGCCCCATGGCTCATTTATATATATATATATATATATATACTTTTTTTTTTTCATTTTTCATTTGAATTATATTTGCTATCATCTATCACTCACTCAAACTGTCAAATGTTCTTCATTTTTAGCAGATCTCAAAATTAATGTCCATTCATATGGTACATTATAATATTGTGATGCCTAAATTCCCATAAAGCATTCAAAATTATTATTATATATATATATATTTTTTTTAGTGTTTTATTTTTAACTTAAATGATTAGTTCACTTCTGAATGAAAATTTCCTGATAATTGACTATATGCACGGCTACTTCCTGGCCAGTTTGGGCATTTCTGGTGAACTGTTAGCTGTTCATTCTGTACTCGCTGTACATCGACACAAAACCATCAGTGGTTGACTTTTTAATGTTGTATT
The DNA here is from genome assembly GCF_024489055.1 of Chanodichthys erythropterus. Lineage (NCBI taxonomy): Eukaryota > Metazoa > Chordata > Actinopteri > Cypriniformes > Xenocyprididae > Chanodichthys > Chanodichthys erythropterus. The sequence goes on from NC_090232.1 coordinate 29,158,595, forward strand.
CATATTTTAATGTAGTTATCACATTTACCTAATTTGCCAATAAACCAGTTTTATTTATTACAATAAAGATGAAGTTATTGGGGCCGTTTAAGAAACGCGGTGTCTGTAATTAGACATGCACACGCATTATTTTTTCCAACACTTCAAATGTTATTTTTAATGTGATGACCATAAACATTACTTGTTCATCCTTCTGAGATTGTCCCCATTTGTAAAACTGAACGTATCAAAATGTCGGAAATCCAACATTTGATAGAAAACACTAAAAAAGACAATAATTACCACTATAACCAGCAGGTGGCGGCTGAGTAGCATTTATTTGCGCATAGTATATCAGCCATTTCCTCTAATAGTTTTTCACTTAGTTTCGTTTTTGACTAAATATTAAACATTATAAAATAACTAGGTTTAAAAATACATTTTGTCAATGTGAAGTATGAAGTACTCACAAAATCTTATGAAAAACAATAACTTTTCTTGTGAATGAATTACACAGAAAGCAAGCACTGCGCTTTCCCTTTGTGAACACAGCAGCTGTCAGTCAATGATTTTGGCACACTTATGAAAACACAGATTTTATTCAGTGAATCTAACTAAAGTGCACAATAAATATTTAAATTTTTATGCTTTTTTTAAGTGACTACATTCTGATTATAAACTAAGTATTACACTACTGATGCTCAACACACCAGCATCTCACCGAAAGTTTTCTATTCATTCAGCAGTGAACTAATATTCAAGACAAAAAAACAAAAAACAAAAAAGAATAGAATTTGAACCATTTATAACCAAGTTTAGAATTTGGCCATTTATCAGTGAAAAAATACCGACTTATCTATATTAGCCAGAATTTTAATATTGGTGCATCCCTAGCATTCTTAAAAGGCGAAACATCTCTTTGTGTCTCGTATTAAACACAGATCTTCCTGTAGTGCAGATCAGTCCATCCTGTTGACGTCTGCTTTACTCCGCAAAATATTGCCACTGTTCTAACCTATATTTCTCAGGTCTGCGTTTATTGCTTTTCAGTCTTAAGAGTCCTCATCCGTTACTGCAGTCATGTACTGCAGAGACTCAAGGACACAGTCGCTATAACATGCAGCGTGATTCAGAGCACCATGTTTCTATTGATTGACTGAATGCTGCAATGCCTCCTGGGAGGCAGAAAGGGGCGGTTATGAGTGTTACAATAAAATACTGACAAACAACAAATCTAATACAGCAAACAAGGTGCCTGCTTCCACTGGTGATGACTTCTTGTCACGCTGTATGTTAAGTGTGTGGGGGGGGGCTCATGCTGTGGTTTGGCACAGAAGATTCCTAATAAATATGTCCTTCAAGGTGAGAGAGAGAGAGGAAGGGATGGGTGCAAAGACATCTGCTGGTATAAATAACAGATAAATGAGTCAGCTGAATGATTAGACATGGATTCTTCATTCTAGGGCATTCTAGGACTTCGAAACCTGCATAGAAAGGAAAGGTTTTTTTAATCAATTCATGTTTTTTTAATGTGAATATAGCAATTATGGACCAATGCTGGTGAAATTTCACAATTCTTGATGCTAATTTCAACACCACAACTAAAACTGTTATGCTGTTGAACAAATTGTTTTATAAGTTAAATGTTAAAAATACTTTTAACAAATTAAATTAAAACTGTGATATGCTGCAATCAAGTATTTGTCAGTCAAGTAAACATTTCTAGTGATTTATTCAAGTAAATGGTAAGAAAAAGGAGAAGAACAAATAAACTAATAAACTAATTGCAATATAACAAATATAGTTAGGTAGGTAGGTGTTTTTCTTGTCAGTTTTTTTTTTTTCTTTTTTTTTTCTTCCACTGCTGAAATCTGATTAATGTTTTGCAATCTGAACGTAAAAAAATACATGATAAACCAAATCCAAACCACTCTTTTAGCTGGTCTGAAATCCAGGTTTTTGTTAGTGCGTCTCAGTCTGAACAATAAGATCGGATGTGGGATTTTTTTTTTTTCCCATCATTCATTGTCTATCATGATGTTACATCAGGTATTGAATATTTCAAATGCATATCTTGACAGGCAAGCTCAAGGTGTGTAAGACCTCAGATCATATATCAAGTGTTATTTCAAAGATATGTCTGAAATAATACCTGATATGTTATTCTTCACAATTCTTCGTGGAAATGTAATAATTTGCTAAACCTTTGAAGTAGGGCTGCATTTATCGCGATTAAACCGCATGCAATTTGGCAAAGGCTGCGATTATTTTATGCGCAGCTTGTCAGAGTTGTGCGACTCGGTGATCAGTAAATGCTTCTCTATCTCCATCAGAAACTCAAAATATGCCCTGCCGCTGAAGAAGATAACACGCATCATATCGCTGTAGCTGAATAAAGAGAAGATCGAAACGCTTTGATTTATTAAACATGATTAATAAACACACGACTGCCTTATTCTGTGTAAGAAGCCACATCATCTCACAGAACGATGCTCAACTGTCATTATGAAATGAGTTTGGAGTAAAAACATTTAATTAAATGTTGTCTTTTGTTGGACAAGATGTTAATAAATGCTTCTCATGTATGGAAAGATGTTTGACAAGTGCTGCTTTTTCAAATTTTCGCAGTGCTTTCAGATTCATTAGCATTTGGAGTCATACTTCATTAACAAGCTGCGCATAAAAAAAATAATCGCATTAAGAATCACGTTTAAGCGATAATGGCGTTTAAGTTCAATGTTATTTTTCATATCGTGCAGCCCTACTCTGAAGCAACTTTCCTTTTAACCTGATGTCACCAAGCTTTCTTATTTTTCAGCTTCCCATCAACCACCTGTTGCATTGAGATCACAAACTCTGCTGTTCCTTAATTTCTAGCATGGAAAGTTCATTTTTAAGAATCCAATTCATTTCTGGTGAATAAAATCAAGTCTTGCCCTACAGTTTTTTTTTTTGTTGTTTGTTTGTTGTTTTTTTTGTATTTTCCTCCTCATTGAATATCCTGTTTTATTTAGAAATGTGTCACATGACAGAAGTATGACAGAAGTCCGTCCAGTGTCATTATTGTCAATTAAAACTAAAACTATTTATAAAAATAAAAAATAAAAACTTGTTCTGTAATTGAAATGGTGCTGAAATAAAATTAAACAAAAATATTAGATTAAAAAAAAGCTATATAGAAATATTAGAAAACAATAAAAATAAAATTACTAAATCTTTTAATATGAAAATGAAAATATAAAATTAAAAGCTAATTCAAAATACTAATAAGTACTGTAATAGTATATAAATAATACTAAATAACACTGGTTTCATGTTGACTTTAAGAGTCACTGCTGATCCGACTTGAAGCAACAACACATCTGCATGCACATTCTTGTCAAAATGGGTTTGCAAACACAAATTACAGTAAACAACACATTAATGGCTGTTGACACCAAAATAGCTGCATAACTACGCTCAAGACCTCTTTCTTTTTTTCCCCCCATTCTCTCTCTTCCTCAGGATGTGTTATAGTTCCCATGGTGCATATGCCCAGAGTAAACTGGCCCTGCTGCTGTTCTCCTACCACCTGCAGGACCAGCTGTGGGCCAAAGGAGACAATGTAACGGTTAATGCAGTGGACCCAGGCATGGTGGACACAGCCCTATATGACAATCTGTGTAGCCCAGCCCAGCTGGCCAAGAAGCCTTTCGCTAAACTGCTCTTCAGGGTAAGGCAAATCATATTGCCCTCTATAAAAGCTCATTAGTCAAGTTTACTGAAGGATAATAATTGCCTGTACATATTTGGACTGTCTTATATGTTATTTAAAGAACTTGCCAAACTTTGTCAAACCAGGTCTGAGTCACTGCTGTGATGGTTTATTCAGGCACATGTCTGTGCTTGGCAGAGAATTCTTGAGGTGGAAGGCTTCAGTTTCACTCATGTTTGGGTTCATTATTTATTTTATTTTTGGCTTGTTTGCCACTTTTATTGACAGGACACAGATAGGACAGGAAATGAGGGAACTAAGCTTGAGCGAATTTACAGCTTTCAATTGGTTGAATTAAAAAAAAAAAATTAATATGATGGGTGAGAACTGCTAATAGAACATTTAAAATCTGCTATTTTGTCTAAAAAAAATAAAATGCACTAGAAACTAAAATCAATATTTTTATCAAGTTTGAATATGAATTCATATTAAAATAGCCATGATGCTGATATGGCTAAAGAAATAAGTGATTTTGTGATTATGCAAAGTATGAAATATATAAATACTATTATTTTGAGATGGATAGTTGATGAGAAAGGACCAGTATTGAGATACTATTGTAGTTTTTCTTAACATTTTGTTTTTATACATTTTCATTTTAGTTTTACAATTTTTTATTTATTTATTTTTTTGTAGTTTTATCATTTTTATTAGTTTTTGTTTTGTATGTTTATTTAGTTTTTATTAATTTATATTTCAGCTCTAGTTACTAAATGAAGAAACTAAATGGAAATAAAAAAAATGCTGCCTTGGCTATAAGCTGAAATAAAACAAATTTAAGATTTTTTATACATTTTATTTTATTTTATTTCAGTTTTCATTTCAAGTAATGGATTTTTTTTTTTTTTTTTTGTAACTATAATAACCCTGGGTGGGAGCCCTATTTAAAGGAAAGCGCTTTTAATTTAGCCTAATCTTTCCCATTAAGTAAGTACTATATAATTGCAAAAGTAATCTAAAATCTAAAAATAGGCAGAAGCAAGCAACCACAATTAAATATCAGCTGATAAATGTCCTATATAGAATGATACTGAGAAATTAAATAATAACTAATATCCCTGATAACTGTTATTACTTCTAGGTCCAATATGAAATTTCCTGCTTTTGCATCTAAAACGCATTTGATTTCATGAGTTCATGAATATTCTCCTTTAGATACAGTGTGTGTGTGTGTGTGTAAGAATCAGTGACAAGGCTGTTGTGAAAGGTGCTCTCATAAATGACAACACTTTATGACAAACCCACCTGCCCCAATATGTTGCAATAAGGTATTGTGACAGTGTGGTGTATCCTGGGAGACACTGTTTTCACTCTGTCTTTTCTTCTTCTCCATCTGTCTGTCTCAACCAATCTCTTGGATTTCGTCTTGAAATCTAAAGGTTTGGAGCCGCTATGTCAGGGTGAACAATAATTGGATTTATCTCGTCTCTTTGCTTCAAAGGTGTGTGTGTGCGTGTGTGTGTGTGTTAATCAGACATGATTCTTTTATCTTCTTGTAGAATATGTTACACCTCTTGAATTTCAGATCAGCGAAAGAAAATAAGAGAAAATAAAAATTGAGAAAATAAAGTAATATACAGTATACAATTACAAATATGTATATAGTATTTCTAGGCTTTTAATGTGGTTTCAGCCTTTTGGACCTCACTGTTTATGGTATATGTTATATGCCACCTTTACAATAACTACCCTTCTGTTTGTGCTCAGTGATGTGTTGTCTCAAAATGATCAAAATTGCTACCATTTTTTTGCAGGCTGTCATCCCTCAGCCTATCATAGACTTTCTCTCTGGCCCATTAAATTCAGCTGAGGTTGTGCTAAAAGAGCTTTAGAGATGAGCAAACATCTATAGCAAACAGCAGCATATGACTGTGTTGAACACTCTATCAGAACATTATATAATTCATTTTTGTGTGTGAACAACTCTCTTTGGTTATGCGCAATAGATATGAAAACCACAACAATGGCCAGTGACCTTCGCTGCTTCTCAAGGGGAATTATTTGTACTACAAAAGATAATTCAATGTGTAATCTGTTGAATACAAATGTAATATCCGTGAATCTCGTACCCTTGTTGAGGTGAGGTGTGTTGATATTGATTTATTGTGATAGTTATCAGCACAGCAATATCCTTTTGCAGGGTGCTTATTTATGAGTCAGGTTGAGTCACGGTTCACGGCGTCCATTATGTATGCGGCACAGAAATTGCTGTAGAAATCCCAGAAATTACGGAGCTCAGCGAGGACTGTGTGCTTTACGTGTTTAAAAGAAAAGATGACAAATTATGAATGTCTTGAGGGGAAATATTGTTATGACTAGACAGCCAAAGACTTTCAAAATAGAAAAGCACACCCGCTATAGGGAATGCAGTTTTTTGGCACTTGGCAAAAAGAAACTGTGATAGGGAAGGTTTAACCAAGAACAGAAAATACTTTTAAAAAAAAAAAGATAATGATGTGTTTAAATAGGTTTTCTTCCCTGAAATAGATTGCTTGCTGTGCACGGTCTGAACACTGAATACGAATACAATTTCTGAAGTTTATTTCTGGAACTGTGTTTTCAACAAATGAGGGAGATATGACATCTTTTAAACACATACGATATAATATGACACATACTTTTAAACATATTTTACATTCACTCATTGTTTTTCACTAGTTCATTTTCATTGTAAATTCAACAAAATAATGCTTTGCATATTAAATAGCCATGTGGTAATGTCTATTTTTTAGATAATCAAGTGAATTATTATGTACAAATGCAAGGTACTTCATCTCTGTTGATTATTTTCCATTTTTATTTGGAACTTGATGGATGAAAAAAAAAATACTCTGTTTTTTTAATAAGTAACAGTTACGTTTCATTTAACTTGGTAATTCATTAAATATTGCATTTTTACTGAATTTATTAATCTAGATTAATGTCATTTTACAAATTTATTGTCAATTTATGTTTGTTTATAATACTAATGTTCATTTAGACTTGAATATAGTTTATACTAACACATTTATAAATGTATTAGTATATGTAAACATTGACATTAATCTAGATTAATATGCTGTAAAGGTATTGATCTTTGTTATGTCATGTTAGCTAAACTAATGTTAACGTATAAAACCTTAAAGTGTGAAGGGTTATTAGATTTTCATAAAAAACGATATGCTTAATAAATGCCATGCAAAAACAACTTTACATTTTGGAAGAGTTAAATACAAAAAACTCTAAATAGTAAAACTACTAATATAATATGAATAGTTCCAGTCTTTGATCATGATTGGCTGCAAACAAAGCAACTGCCCCTAACTTTTATAAAATCCCTGCAAACTGTGGCTTCTTGCTTTATTACGTTCTAATTGGTTGTGCCACATTTAAAATGGTTGTAAAATAGCCGACTTATGCAAATATCGATTGAATTCTATATTAATTTTATATGTGTTATATGCTTTTATATCATTAAGTACTCACTCACATGATGTTCCCCACCCGTAAGACATTCGTTCATCTTCGTAACACAAATTAAGATATTTTTGATAAAATCCAAGGATATATGATCCACACATAGGCAGCAACATAATTGCACCTTTTGACATCCAGAAAGGTAGTTAAAAACATAGTTAAAATATTCAACGTGACTACAGTGGTTCAACTTTAATGTTATGAAGCGACGAGAATACTTTTTGTGTGCAAAAACAAAACAAAAATAACGACTTTATTCAACAATTTGACGTTGCTGCCTATGTGTAGATCAGATACCCTCGGATTTCATCAAAAAATTCGTAATTTCTTAATTTGTGTTCAAAAGAACGATGTGAGGGTGAGTAATTAGTGACAGCAATTTCACTTTTGGGTGAACTAACCCTTTAAATGTAAACATTTGAAGTAGAAAGACAGTATTTTCTTGTAAAATGTACACCAATAATCTTTCTTCGAAAAATCCTGCACATGCAGTGTACTATCACTCACATAAGCAGTCCTACATAATGATAACCATGCAGATACTACTGCAAAATCTATTTCTACCATTGTAAATTTTGCTCCCAGCCCTATAAAACAGTATATAAAAATGTTAAGTCTTTCTAAAGTGCAGCTGTTGCTCCATTTCCCCTTAAGCACACACTCCCCGTATGGCCCAATACTAACAACTTTAAAAGTGAAGCTTTTCTCACACTCTTTGTGATGTATTGATTCAGCTCAGTATAGAGAAACCTTGTGGCTCCTGTAGTTTAATCCAAATTCCCTCAGACGAAAGAGATCTAGAAAAGAGAAAAACAGTGCTCGGCCCCAATTGCCTGGCCTCAAAGAGAGCCGTTTGAAGTGGAGAATTTGGCAGCAGTGTTAGAGAAGATCGGCTGTCCTGTGTAATTGATCCGTCTGGAGGTCATAGTCCAACTGACCGTCTGCATATCAATCTCACCAACTGTGCAGCCCAACTTTTAGATCTTCTGATGTGGAAGTGAGCCATAACATTTGCAATTAGAAGGCTAATTTGAATAATCAGCCATGGCAGTTGGAAAGCATCACGTGTGTAAACATGAGGCGAAAGTCAATTGTACGATTTAGGACCGACAACATATAATTTAAATTGAATTACATGATTAGCTATTTAATCAAATTAATTGCAATAAATACAATATAGGAATCTTTGCAAAAAGATAAATAAATAAAAAAATAAAGATATGACAGTATTGTGGCAGGCAAGTAATGCAGTAACACTTTACAACAAGGTTCATTAGTTAACATTAGTTAACTGCATTAGTTAACATTAACTAATAATGAACTACACTTCTACAGCATTTATTAATCTTTGTTAATGTTAATTGCAACATTTACTAATACATTATTAAAATCAAAAGTCGTATTTGTTAACATTATTTAATGCACTGTGAACTAACATGAACAAAGAACTGCTGTATTTTTATTAACTAATGTTAACAAAGACTAACAAATACAGTAACAAATGTATTGTTCATGGTTAGTTCATGTTAGTTAATACATTAACTAATGTTAACAAATTAACCTTATTGTAAGTGTTCAACATGTTCTTGCAACCCATCTACACTTGTTTTATAATTGTTGTTGATTTATTTTAACATGCACTAGATTGACATCTTTGGCCATTGTGTCATATCAGACTTTTTTTCCCCCAGCAATTTGCATCAAGAGCACACGATTTTCAGATGTCGTGGGATAGTTCACCTAAAAATGAGCATTCTGTTATTATTTACTCACCCTCATGTCATTTAAAAACTTTCTTCTGTGGAATACAAAAGAATATATTTTAAAGAATGTTATTATTATTATTTTATTTTATTTTTTTTACATTTTCTCAAAATATCCTCTTATTATTTCTTTTATTAAGAAGAAAAGTTATGCAGCTTTGGAATGAAATGAAAATTCTGTCATTGTTTACTCGCCCTCATTTTGGGGTGAACTATCCCTTTAAGCTTTTAAGAATACCTGTTCCTCTGTTTCATTCAAGTGTTTTCCATCTTGCTGTTTTTGAATGTGTCCTCTGTGAACGGGACACCTTCTCATTCCCTGGCTTGCAAAAACTTAATTTAAGTGGGGAATTTATGCCCAGGTCATGAGGCATAGTTATTAAAAAAAAAATCAGTTAATTAATTGCATTTGAATTCATTGAATTTAATTAATCGGAGTTATTCTTCCTACCAGTAAGCAATGTTTCTGAATTCCCTGAAATGCTTCGATTTTAGTCTTGAATTTTCCTCCAGGAATGTAGACATCACAATATTCCTCATTTAAATAATTCCTGCCCAAGGGCAAGGCACATGAAAAAAAAGAAAAAGTGGGGGGAGGGCAAAGCCTAGTACCGTTAGTAGTGTTGAAACTCGCGGTTATGGTAAGGGACGTGACATTTCTGAAACACACACAGAGTGTTACTGACAGACTGAGAAGAGAGGTGCTGCAACAATGTAAAACATTTTTAAAAACTAACATTTTTTGAACATTCAAGCATGAAAACCTATTCAAGTAGGCCCCAAAAACTTACTTTGTAAAAGGGCCTCTTTAAATAACATGGCCTCTTTAAAAAGTTAACATATTGTAAACAAATATTAATTAACAATCAACAAAAGTATATTTATAAATTAACCTACATTAGAGGTCTTCAATCCTGCTCTTGAAGGGTTACTATCCTGCAGTTTAGCACCAATCCTAATTAAACACTTCTGAACCAGCTAATCAAGGTCGTCATGATTGCTAGAAACTTCCAGGCAAGTTGGAAGGCTGGAGGCTTGGACCCCCCAGAAGCGGGATTTGACACCCCTGACCTAATAAATGCTGAGGAGAAAAAAAATGTTAACGAATTAAACCTTATTCTAAAGCAGGGGTGGGGAATGTTGATCCTGGAGGGCTATTGTCCTGCAGAGTTTAGCTAATCAAGGTCTTTCGGATTACTAAAGTTACAGGAAGGTGAGTGTTTTTTTTTGTTTTTTTTTCAGGGTTGAAGCTAAACTCTGCAGGACAATGGCCCTCTAGGATCAACATTCCCAACCCCTGTTCTAAAGTGTTATAAAATGACAAATTGAAAGTTTTAATACAAATACAATACTATTTTTTTGCAACTAGAATATTTACCAAGGCAACTTACAAAAAAGTGCACATATAAGTGGCAATTACCAGAGCTTGCAGCTAAGGATATATGTCAAGTGTTAGGGTTAGACTTCAAGTGCCGAGAAGAGCACTACAGCACAAATATAAGAACACTATTACAACTGCAAACACGCACCAGGAGGAATGTTGTGATGGCTGTCACGTACAAGGACGACAGAAAGTCAACGAGTCTAGCAGAAATTGAAAATTAGGATTTTTGTTCCAGGAATCAGGAATATCTTTTCTGCCCTTCTTTAATATGTCATATATCCATCTCTGATTAAATATTCTTAATGTGCCCACAGCTGTGTTGACTTCATCTCTGATTCCTGTCCATCCACAGACGCCTGCAGAAGGAGCATCCACAGCTATCTACGCTGCAGCTGCCTCTGAGCTCGAGGGGACCGGAGGACTGTATCTGTACAACGGTCGGAAGACGGAGTCTTCAGCGCTGTCTTGCGATGAACAGCTGCAAACCAAGCTGTGGAAAGAAAGCTGTGCTCTAGTGGGTCTCCAAAAGACCTGAGAGCACTGCGCTCCTGATCACCGAGACCTTGGCTCTCAACTTGTAGTTCATAAAACGTCCACCTGAAAAAAATTCAACCTCCTGCCTTAAGTTAAGTTAGTATCCCTATTTGCCAAATTTTCATTCTCTGAAACCGTCCCTTGGTTTTTAAACCATCTCATTACCATTTTAGTGTTCACACAAGCCATCCTTTAAAGTCTTGAAGACTTTACCTCAACAATACATGACCAATACTAACAAGTGCACTGTTTTCCAACCTAAAACCTCTCTCTTCCTCCACTTCTTCTGACTTGGGAACTTTCTGAACAGTTTTGTTTTCCTGAACTAAGCTAATAAAACAATGATTTTGTCTAATAATCTACTATCTTGTACTCTGCTAAGCCTTTTTGAGTGCTTAATGAATCAGGACCGTCGCAATGGCTGTTCCACTGATTTTCCTTTGGAATTTGTCAACAGACTAAAGACAAACGGAGGATAAAATGATTAAATGTGAAATCTCAAGCTCTCTAAACTGGGCAAATACCAGCCTATCTCTGTTGATTCTCTCTGTTGCTGCGCTGGGGTTTTATGTATTTCTTTGTTAGTATAGTTATATATCTTTAGTGGCTTCTACACTGGGTTATTCCATCCATCAGTCAGTGTCATTCCTGCCTCTGCCTACCGCATCTAATTCTCTAAACACAAACTGCAAGAAAGGCTAAGGACATTTGTCTGGCTAAGCCCTTCATTTTTCATTCTTCCACTGTGCAATTTGCAATACTGTGTTTTGAATCTTCCACAAAAGAGACTGCTACCCTCATGCCAGGTGCCTCACCTTCATCCACCTTCTTTCTCCCTGAGGGGAATATTTCACCCAAATGTTCTGTTTGTGACTGTGATGTGCTTAGAATTTGTGATTCCAATGTGTAATAATGTGGTAGTGGTGTTCTTTTTTCATTTTATTCTTGCTTCTGAGCAGACATTTAAAATATGTGCACTTTTCTGAGATGTTGAGTCTTAACTTTTAAATATATTCCAGCTATGTTTATTATTAATTTTTTAATATATATTTATCCAAGGTCAATGTGCAATAGCAAAACAGCTGATTGAGTCTTGGAAAGTTTTCTAATAGGAGATGTCGCTTCATAAATATCAATATATAAAAGTACTGTAAAATGAGTTACTTTCTACCTGCTGGTGTTTGTAACAACTTGGAGGTGTTGTCTCGACTTTGGCTGCTTTGGATAAAGTGCTACCTTGACCTGTTAAATTCTAATTTAAATGTACTGGTGTTAAAATGTGCCTGTCATTTGTGTGTTTTATGTGGCGTCAGTCATGCGGTTGACCAAATGCGTGCCCATGCAGACATTTAAGCATCTCCTAACTAATTCTGTTCCTTTTCTTTATTGTACAATGAATGGGTTATGAAGCTTTTGGGTCAATGAGAGACAATTGCTTTTGAGAATTTGCTTTTATCATCATCATTCTAGTTTTGCTCATGGTACTGTAATTATGCACTAATGGAAGTGCTGCTGTATTATAATGTATTTAGCATTATAGGAAGTGTAATTAACTTCCATGCACAGATAATAATGATCCAATAGATTAATTATATGGTTGTGACGCTGAAAAATGAATTAATAACAATATTTGGAGGCACCAAATGGTTGATGATAAATGAATCGAGAAACAGTCTTAGTACAAAATGTGCAAAGAGGATTTTGCATACTTAGCTCCTCAGCCACATGCACTGTGAATGAGCCCAATGTTTCTGTCATTTGTGTGTGTGTGAAAGAGAGGGATAAAGACGAAGAAAAGAGTGCAGCATTATCTTGCCAGGAGACTCTGAAGTGTCTCATCTTCAGCTCTTGTAGAAAACAGAGTGAATGAGTTTCTCTTCTAAGGCTCTTGTCTAAATAAAAACACTGATTTCCCTATTGCAGTAGCTGTTTTTTTTTTCTTTCTTTTTTTCTCTCTCTCTCTCCTGCTAATGTTCTGCTAATGGTGAAGTGTAAATGAAAATATGGGATGTCAAATCCAATTAATGTTGTGTGGGTTTTAAAAATTGTTCAGGGTCGGTCAATTGCCGTTTCAAAGACACAGAGCAGAAGCCATACGAACCACGTGCTCTGTTAACTTGAATAGAAATAAAAAAGGGCTACATTTACCCTTTCTGTCAGGCATTTCACTGAAAATTATTTAAAGGGTGCTGCCAAAAATTTAAATTCTGTCATTTATTACTCACCCTTATGTCATTACACACCTGTAAGACCTTCATTCATCTTCAGAACACAAATTAAGATGAAATCTGATGATCGTTCCAGGGATTGTTCCACACCCGTAAGACCTTTGTTCATCTTCAGAACACAAATTAAGATATTTTTGATCAAATCTGATGGCTCAGTGAGGCCTGCATTGCCAGCAAGATAATTAACACTTTCACTGCCCAGAAAGCTACTAAAGACATATTTTAAACAGTTCATGTGACTACAATGGTTCAACCTTAATGTTATGAAACGACGAGAATACTTTTTGTGTGGCAAAAAAATAAGATGAAGACAATATCTAGTGATGAGTGATTTTTTTAAAAAACACTGCTTCATGAAGCTTCGAAGCTTTACAAATCTTTTTGTTTCGAATCATTGGTTCGAAGCACGTATCAAACTGCCAAAGTCACATGAACTATTTAAGTTTCAAAACACTTATGACGTGACAAAGTCACATGACTTTGGCAGTTTGCACAAAAAGTATTCTCGTCGCTTCATAACATTAATGTTGATCCACTGTAGTCACATGAACTGTTTTAAATACGTCTTTAGTAGCTTTCTGGGCATTGAAAGTGTTAATTATCTTGCTGTCAATACAGGCCTTACTGAGCCATCGGATTTTATCAAAAATATCTTAATTTGTGTTCCGAAGATGAACGAAGGTCTTACGGGTGTGGAACGACCCCTGACAGCAACATAGTGTCCACGTGTAATCCACATATACCAGAGGTGGGCCGGATCTGGCCCACACTATGTTGCTGTCTGGGACATGAGGGTGAGTAATAAATGACAGATTTAAATTTTTGGGTGAACTAACCCTTTAACTTTTGCTAATACTTAAACAAGTTCTGTCATGCATATTCACATGTAATATTTGAAAGTATGATTTTGAAAAAAGAAAAAAAAAATGTTTTACCTGTTTTGTAGAAAGTTTTCTATGAGTGCTGTGTTTAGAGGTAGGGTTAAAGTACAGTATAAAAATCATTATGTCTATGGAAAGTCCCCAGAAATCATGGAAATCCAACATGTGTGTGCTGTGACCTGAAATCCTCTACAGGAGAGGATGACTCAGTTTAGGTTTTTCTGTTATGAATGCCTTTGGCAGTTTGTAGGACATCCATCTTAAAGCACATCCTAGCACCCACTCTCAAGCACACGCAACGATATGCAAGATTCACCTCGCTCACATATTTAAAACTAAAACATTTGATTGCATTTCAAGTGATGCTTTTGAATGCGAGCACTTGATGATGTAGACTTCTAATTTTGCACCTATTCCTTCATTACCTGCATTACTTAATGATTCATTTGATTTTTATTCCATATAATCTATTTAGGGATTAAGATTTTAAGATAAGAGTTAGGCCACAAACATACTTCACACAAGTACTCAGAAGCAAACACTTGGTCAACACATTGTTTGAACGTATTTAATGTGCTGTCTTTCTTTGGTCTGGCATTACAGTTTTTCTGTCGCTTTGGAACATTTCTCAGATCACATCCGAAATTCTCAAAACCTGCCCAGTCTCTTGCAATCAATATCCCACACAGAGTAATGTGTACATTTGTACTGTTGAAATGTATTATCTTTCAGTCACTGTCATCAAAATCGTAGCCATAGTTTACATCTGAAAATACTGACAGAGTACAGTTATAGTGACAATATATTTTAACTATCTTGTTTGTGAACAATGACACATGGACTTGTTATTCTGATGGCACTGATATGTTCATTGACATAAATACTTTTAAGATTAAAGGATTAGTTGACTTTCAAATGAAAATTACCCCAAGCTTTACTCACCCTCAAGCCATCCTAGGTGTATATGACTTTCTTCTTTCTGATGAACACAGTTGGAGAAATATTAATAAATATCCTGATGCATCCGAGCTTTATAACGTCAGTGAGTGGGATTAACGAGTATGAGCTGAAGAAAGTGTCTCCATCCACATCCATTCATCATAAACATATTCCACACGGCTCCGGGGGGTTAATAAAGGCCTTCTGAAGTGAAGCGATGCATTTGTGTAAAAATAAATAAATAAATCCATATTTAACAAGTTACGAAGTAAAATATCTAGCTTCGACCAGACTGCCTTCCATATTCAACGTGCAAAGAAAGTGTAAACTGGCCTCATGTCCGTTAAGTTTTAATGAGTGTAAGCATTTTGAACTGCGAGAGTTTTACACTTTCTTCGTACATTGAATATTGAAGGCTGTCTGGAGGAAGCTAGATATTTTACTTCATAACTTGTTAAATATTCCTTTTTTATATATATATATACACTTCACTTCAGAAGGCCTTTATTAACCCCCCGGAGCCAATTTATGATGGATGGATGTGGATGGAGACACATTCTTCAACTCATACTCGCTGATCCTGCTCACTGACATTATAAAGCTTGGCTGTGTCAGGACATTTATTAATATTACTCAGATTGTGTTCATTAAAAAGAAGAAAGTCATAAACATCTTGGATGGCTTGAGGGTGAGTAAAGCTTGGGCTAATTTTCATTTGAAAGTGAAATAATTCTTTAAAGGGTTATTTCACACAAAAATGAAAATTCTGTCATTTATTATTTATTACCCATAAGACTTTGTTCATCTTTGGAATACAAATTTAGATATTTTTGATGAAATCTAATGGCTCAGTGAGGCCTTATTGCCAGCAAGTTAATTTACACTTTCAGTTCCCAAAAAGGCACTAAAAAAATATTTAAAACAGTTCATGTGACTACAGTGGTTCAACTTTAATATTATAAAGCGACGAGAATACTTTTTGTGCACCAAAAAAAAAAAAAAATAACGACTTTTCAGCAATATCTAGTGATGGTTGGTTTCAAAACACTGCTTTGAATCTTTTGTTTCAAATCAGTGGTTTGGAGCGCCAAAGTCACATTATTTCAGCAGTATGGCAGTTTGTCAGTTTGTCAGTTTGACACACGATCCGAACCACTGATTCAAAACAAAAGATTCGAAGCAGTGTTTTGAAATCACCCATCAATAGATATTGTTGAAAAGTCATTATTTTGTTTTTTTGGTGCACAAAAAGTATTCTCATTGCTTTATAATATTAAGGTAGAGCCACCGTCCTCACATGAACTATTTTAAATATGTCTTTAGAAGCTTTCTGGGCATCCGAAAGTGTTAATTATCTTGTTGGCAATAGAGGCCTCACTGAGCCATCGGATTTCATCAAAAAAAAAATATCTTAATTTGTGTTCCGAAGATAAACGAAGGTCTTATGGGTGTAGAACGACATGAGAGTGAGTAATTAACGACAGAATTTTCATTTTTGGGTGAACTAACCCTTTAACTAAGGATTTTGAGCAAGTTACAGGCTTTTGCAGGTAAATACATTTTGTGGTGCTGTTTGTATGAATTGTTTTGAGAAATGCACTTACTGGTTTGCAGATCTTAAGGATGATTCAAGAAATGTACCAAAGCTACTGAGAAAAGCTGTTAACACACTTTAGAACTCTAGGGGACGATTGAGTTTAGGCCCCGATTGTCACAGTTATGTTTAGTTTTTGTCATGTCTGTATTAATTCACATTTGTTTCTATGGTAACTCATTTGTTATTCGTCACATTCAGGTGTTTGTGATTTAGTTCCTCGTTTATTCTGTGTATAAATATCCCCTGTTATGTTCATATTCTGTTGTTGCTTCTCATTACGTTTATACGTTAAGGTGTTGTTGTTATTATTGAGTTTATTATTAAAGTTGGTTCCTTTTTATTCATCATGTGAGTTTCTTCTTCAAAGCTTTGATGTTGTGACAGAATAACCGACCCTTGAGAACAGATTCTCCTCCAATCTGAGAACCAGAGTCTTCTGGGGTACTTGGGCTGGATGGTGAAACATAGCAGCCTCTCTCTCTCACCACCTGCGAGCCCGAGGCCACCAAAGTCATCCGATTCCCAGAGATAGAGACCATTCCATCTCCGGAGATGAAGCACACTGATCAGTCCATCCAAGAGCCAGGAGCAGACCGGGACCTGATCGATCTGTGGACCATGGATCCAATGCCTTTATAGTAAAAATTTAAGCTGTAATTTTCTAATATAAAGCAACACTGACACTGTTATTTTTTATATTGTAAGGCAGTTTGTATAAAGTGCTATATAAATAAACATGACGTAGCTTGAATGGAGTGCCGAATTGCAGAGCTGATGCAAGCATATCCACACTGCTATGATCAATCAGATGCTTTCTTAACTGATGTTTTCTCACTGCTGTCATTTTTGATGTGTGAACCAAAAAAAAAAATAATTTAAAAAGAACTTTGAGGCAAACCTTCAGATAACTAAACCAAACATGTTATTATTTAGGTAAGCTGCAATAAGCATATTTTCATTTATGCATTTAGCAGAGGCTTTTTATCCATAGCGACATGAAATAGAAGAACATAAAAATAAACATTCACTGTGTCCAAAATTGCATAGTCTCTGAGTAGGTACTTCTTTTAAGCAAGTTTCTTTGTGAAATTTTCTATATTATGAATGTGTGTAGTATGAATGTACTTCGGACATAGTACATCGATCATGTTGTCATTGTCATCTGACCTACGGTGTCACTTCACTGCTGTCTCCCATGGCCTAATGGGATAGTAATTGTCCATGAGCACTTTAGAATCTAACCAGAAGTAGTAGGCCATTTGTGTACTTTTTTGCATATTGCTTTATGAATGTTGTGAATTTCAGACTTTTTTGTATCCTTTTTTTTTTTTTTACTATATATTAGGGAAGTAAGCATATTCGGTGGTAGCCATTAAACAAGACTGTCTTCAAACTGTTGCCCTTGCATGACAGTAGTTGACCTGATAGAGCAAACTGGGGGAAATTATGGTAATATATCTGCCATAGTGTTGTTTGCAGCAACATTTAGAATGCAACATGTATTTTCTTTGTGTCTATTTTGAAAGCGAGGACAAAATCATGCTTGCATACTGTAGCTAGAAATGTCTGCATTCATGTACTTGCAATGAATATATTTTGGTGCTTAGGTGTTGTTTTTTGGTTAGCATCATATATTTTAGGTTCTAAAAGGTGCTTTCCCCACTTCTATCCATGTCACAGAGGTATAATATAAACTGTAGACAGTATAATCTGACAGGCACATTTAGATAACTGCAAATGTACTGGTAAGAATTACAATAAAAATTCCAGTTTAGTCTATTTTTATTACGTTCGTAACAAGAATTCACCCTGTGTATTGAGTGCATTGGCTTGTGTTGCATGCTGTTTCATTTCATCTCTAATGTTTTAACTAATTAGGTTGTATTATACCTGTTGTATCTGTTAGTTTTCTTCTCCTTCTTCTTTTTTCCGCTCTTGAAGTCTATGGCAGCCCATAGAACCGTTGGCGTGAAAATTATGAAATTTGGCACAAATATTGAAAACAGTCTAAACGTTAACCACAACAATTTTGGAGTCTCTAACTCAATCCCACTAGCGCCACCAACTGTCCAAATTTGCACTCATGCTAATAACTTTTAAACCATAAGAGTTTTTTCCTCTGATTCCATGGTTCAAGCTGATTCAAATGCACCCTATGATGTTATTTTCCATCATGAATTTTTTTTCTGCCATTTAGAATTTTCCGGAAAACCTACTTTTTCAAAGTCCTCCTAGATTGTTCATCTGTTTTTTTTTTGTTGTTGTTGTTGTTGTTGTTGTTGTTTTTTAACTAAAATTGAAATGGATCATCTTCTAACCATGCCGACAAAAAAACAAACAAACATGGAATTCAAATCAATTTGTAAAACCATTCTTGTTTAACGTGAGAGCAAATTGCACGAAAAACATAACAAAATGGATGTGAGGCTATATCTCCGCAGCACTTTAGCATACTTTGACCAAACTTGGTGTGTGCTATGACAACCGTGGCCTGAGGGTACCTGTACAGTTTCGGCACAGTGCCACCTAGTGGTCATGAAACAGGAAAATAGAATTAAATAGAATTTAAAACGTCTGAAAAAATCTCACCCTAAAAATCTAAACCAGATAAATTTGGTGTCAGTGCCACCTGTTGGTCAAAAGTAATAAGTAATCATGCCACATTTGATTGTATTTATAGGCCTTCAACCATTCTGCTTAAAGGGATAGTTCACCCAAAAATGGAAATTTGATGTTTATCTGCTTACAGCGCATCCAAGATGTAGATGACTTTTTTTCTTCAGTCGAACGCAAATTATGATTTTTAACTGCAACCGCTGCCGTCTGTCAGTCAAATAATAGCAGTGATTGGGAACTTGAACAATAAGAGTCGAAAAAACTTCCATAGACAAATCAAAATTAAAACCTGCGGCTCGTGATGACACATTGATGTCCTAAGACACGAAACGATCGGTTTGTGCAAGAAACCGAACAGTATTTATATAATTTTTTACCTCTAATACACCACTATGTCCAACTCCGTTCAGCTTCCGTGAGGTCAGATTGCGCTCTGACAACGGAAGTGATGTCTCGCGCTCATTGAAGTATATGGGCGAGACATCACTTCCGTCAACAGAACGCGTTTTTTGACCTCACTAACAGGAAGCTGAATGAAGTTGGACATAGTGGTGTATTAGAGGTAAAAAATTATATAAATAATGTTCAGTTTCTTGCACAAACCGATCGTTTCGTCTCATTAATGTGTCGTCACGAGCCGCAGGTTTTAATTTTGATTTGTCTAAGCAAGTTTTATTTACTGTTATAGTTGAAGTTCCCATCCACTGCTATTATTTGACTGACAGACAGCAGCGGTTGCAGTTAAAAATCATAATTTGCGTTCGACTGAAGAAAAAAAGTCACCTACATCTTGGATGCACTGGGGGTAAGCAGATAAACATCAAATTTTCATTTTTGGGTGAACTATCCCTTTAAAACTATCTCCAAATGTCTTCAAACTCATTTTTGAAGTAGGACTGATGCTCGCTGCCTTGATTTTTAGCTCCTCGTTCTGCCTCTGTGGTTCTCGGCCCCGATAATTGCTGTTTGTAGCTATATTTTGGATTTGGATTTGGTCTTAATGAAATCCCTGAATCTTGCATGGTTATATTTCCAAAAATATTTTGAGCAAAAGAGAAGCTTACCATAAATAAGATCCATAGTAATCTACAGTCAAACTAAAATTTATTCAGACACCTTGAGCATTTTATTCATTAATAAAGTTTTTTTTCACTATAGTTAAAAAAAAAAAAAAATGGTAATAAAATATGACAAGATCTCAGAGTTAAACTGTGTTAATCTTAATTATGTTAAATAACACTTAAGCAAAATATGATCAGGTCAAAATGTCTGAATAATTTTTGGTTCCAAATTTTTATCAGTTTTACTGGTAATTCACTGTATGAAGAATTGTTGGGTATAATATGTCACAGTTTACTTTATTTTGCTATACTCACTTACATAAATTAAATATAGTGTCTTGCACCCACTAGTAAAAATATATCAAAGAGCCGTTGTCTTATCCATATATCTCTGATTAGTCTCCACAAGCCACATTAGTGTGTAAAGGAGTGCATGTGCTTGACTTGATCCATGTTCCCCTGTGGTTTGTTTTCCTGAAAAGGATGGCTATCTCTAATTTATCACTGTCACAGGCTTGCTAGGGCTTGTCACAATTTGCCCGTCACTCGATAGCCTCTGTTGTGCTCCGGTTTGTGCCCCACAGCATCTGGAATCCAGCTTTTAGCCTCACTGTTCTGATCCGTGTCTGACCCTGTTTTTTTCCATCTAATATGTACATTTTATCTGCTTGTTAAAAGACGTACATAGGCAAGTAAGTAGCCGCTGCTGAATCTAATCAATTGCTGGAGCGTCACCTTGTCAATATGTGATCAGCTGGTACATAGTGTTTCCCACTGACTCAATTATATCATTGCCGGTCCTCTCTATACTAAAAATACACATGGGGCCCCTGAACCAGCATGCTGTTCTTATAAGCAGCCTAGTACTGGTATTTCTTGTCATGCAAGCATAACAGGTGGTATGAAACTATAACTCAACTGTATAAAATTTATATTAAACATTTAATATGTAAATATTCATTTTAAACATATTGCAATATTAAATAATTCTCTAGGTCTCCAGGATATTAGATCAATGTTTTACAAAAAAAAAAAATATATATATATATATATATATATATATAATATGTATAATGTGTTAAGAGTTCATGCATATCACAACATGACATGTAATGAAGCACATACTTTTCAGTCAAGCAAGCTTTTCTGAATATATAATGTCAATGCTTCAATGAAGTGTTATCTTATCTTATATGGCCTATTGCAAAATACTAAAGAGTTGCTGCCAATATTTTCCTTAACCTAAGCTTTTTAAGTCATTTTTGACCAGGAACAGTAAGAGTGTAACTTTTTTTGTTGTTGTTTATTGAAATGTTATACACTACTGTGATTTCACCAAGTACAACATGTTTCTGGATCAACATTCTAATCAACCAATCAGATTTGCAAGACAAGTTTAAAGTTTATGTCAAGTTTAGTCTTAACCCTTTGATGCATAACATGGGTCAAAAATGAGTTTTTATTTTCTATATTTTTGCAAGAAATTAATTTCATCTTTCAGTATTCCAGGTATTCTTCAATTAACTTGTTTTTGATCATAACAAATCCTCATTTACATTTTTTCTTTCTTACTTTTTTAATAAAAATCATTTTTGTATCACTACCCTTCTAATGCGCAACATGGGTCAAAAATGACCCGTATTCATTTCCTATGTAATTTTAATAACAGTTGAGTGTTTCTTTGCTGAATCTTTAAAAGAAATGTATTTTTATCATTCATTTATTCCAGGTATTCCTTAAATATCTTGTTTTTGATTGTAAAAAGTCATTATGTTAAATTTTTCTTTCTTACTTTATAAACAAACACAGTTTCTACATCAATTTTACACACATGGGTCAAAAATGACCCATATAGAAATCTTTAATATTTGCAAATTTTTGCAAGTAGGAACATATTTACTGCAGACAACTGTTCATCTGCCATACATTTCAATCCTTAACAAGACTACTTTTGTATTTTGATGGATGCAAGTCTTATTATATTTAATATATTAGGCTATATATTTCATAATTTTTTTATTTTTTGTCATAAATCAATGCAATTGGTCACCCTTTAAGTCTGTCAGTGTTCCTGAAAAGTAACAGTTTTGGACATATACAACATGGGTCTAAAGTGACCTGAATGAGTTATTACTTTCTATATCGCATATATTACAATAAATTAATTTTATCATTCATTATTCCATCCATTACTCAATAAACAAATCCTTATTTTAATTTTTTCCTTTCTTTTTGAATGAAATGTTATACACTAATGTGATTTCACCAAGTACAACATGTTTCTGGATCAACATTCCAATCAACCAATCAGATTTGTAAGACAAGTTTAAAGTTTATGTCAAGTTTAGGCTTAAAACCAGGGGTAGGTGCTTCTACATCAGTGTTATTCACCCATCATTTCTCTCTGCATTTAAAGCATCAGTTATGGGAAGGGTTAGGTTTAGGGGTAGTGATAGAGGATAGAGTTAGGACTAAATTTTCAGACAGAAATTTTGTTCAGACAGAAATCATGGTGAGCTAGATAACCTCCATTTTGGAGGTTACAAACACACAAACATTTTGCTGAGGGCTCCTCAAAAGGATAGGAGCAACACTGAATAATTTGTAGTTAAAAAAAATAGGCAATTTGGCCTGTCAAGACAGATCGGGCTCTAATGGGCTCTCTAAATAGGTCTTTGTAATTATATGTCCTGGAGAAAGCTTTCTGTGTACTGGCCGCTGAACTTTGTGTCGCTAATCATACAAATCCTCTGCCAACTCTCCACTACTTATCCCTCACAGCCTGAGAGACACAACAATCGATGGTGTTGCCAGAAATGGCCTTTTTCACACCTGATCTAAGATCTGCTTTTCCTGGTTTCTGGTTAGAATTGAGGTAAGTGCTACTGGCCCTAGATCCATGTAAAAGAGCAATTTTAAGAGCTGCTAGCTCACTGCTAATAGCTCATGTGCCCCCTTAGCAGGCTCTGTGGAAAGGCCTTATCTTCACAAACCAGCAGGCCTGCTTAAACCTTGGTAATGCTGTCTCGATAAGCCTCAACATTCAGACTCTCGCTCTTTCCCTCACCCATCCCAACCAAAGCACAGCCATCATCCATATTTAACAGCTCTTAAGAGTCCAACCCTGATCTCATAAGTAGAGATACAATGGCATTACCAATTATTCTCTCATTTCACTGAAGAAAAATCCTATAATGACCTTTTGTTCTCTGTGATATTTTTATTCTAGAACATTCAAACTAATAATTAGACACTTTATAATATGGTTTAATTTTCAGTTTCAGCAGTATTTAAAAAAAGAAAAATCTAAATATAATGTGGTCAAATAAGAGAACTTTACATGCAAATATCCACCTTATTTTTAACATAAGAGTGGGTGCGGCCATTTGTGAGGCTCATTGTGTGAGGCTTCTGATTTGCCCGCTTCCAGTTATTTTAGTTGTCAAAAACAGTCCATTATGCTGCTTGATATTGCAAACCGGTGTTTGTTGACATATTAATCCTAAGCACACTAGTTTTTAGCACAAATATTTGTACAGTTTAAACTGTACAATTACTTAGTCCATCCGATTATAATCAACTGCATACAATCAACATTTGTTGGCATACAGTTTCTCTGTATGACACTACACAGAAAAAAAGGACCCACTTTATATTAAGTGGCCTTAACTACTATGTACTTACATTTAAATTAATAATTTGATACAATGCACTTATTGTGTACAAACATGTTTTTACATTGTACTTATATTTTAAAAACACCTGCATGTAATTACATCTGTAATTGATTTCTGTAATTACATTTATAATTTCACTGTTGACCATCCCTTAACCCTAACCCCTACCCTTAAACCTACCCATACCACCAAACCTGTCCCTAATCTTACCTGTACCCCACCTCAATAGCTGAAAATGTGTTTTGCAATTCAGTATGAACCCAATAAGTACATTGTACTTATTTTTTTATGTAAGTACATAGTAGTTAAGGCCACTTAATATAAAGTGAAGATGTGACTTAATGTAAAAAAAGATGTCACAACTTCTATTTCCATGCAGCTGAGTTCTTCAAAAACTGTAAACACTGCTGCTCTTTGATGCTATCAAAATATTGCCTTATTTGTTTGAGGTGTCAATCATTTTTAACAGGTACCCAACCACTAGTCTCAAGCAAACAACATTTAATTTCTGATCCAAGATTGGCTTCCACAATCTCTTTGTATCAGTTTTTATTAGAGTGCAGGCAACACAGACTGGCTAATGGCTGACAGAGCAGGTAAGTGTCCTTGTGATATAATCAGAAGCATTAGTGCTGCTAATACAAAGGGATCTTTTGAGAAATCTCTTTTTGTCTGCCTGGATGGGGGTCAATAAAAAAATAAAAAATAAAAAACTTTTTTCTTTAAAAATACTTTTTTTTTTTTTTTTTTTTTTATATTTTGTTTCCCTCATGTCATGCCAAATATCCTATGCTGGTATGTTTTCAGTGCAAAAAAGCAAGAAATATTTGTTATTTGTAGAATCCATACAATAGCATATGCTATAGCTCTCTCTCTCTCTCTCTCTCTCTCTCTCTCTCTCTCTCTCTATATATATATATATATATATATATGTATGTATGTATATATATATATATATATATATATGTATGTATGTATTTGACATTTTCAGAGGAGCTTATAGGCAACCAGAGTTTATATTCAGCTCTGTAACATCATAAAAAAACATTTTTTCTGAATCCATGTATTCCTTTTTACCCAACATTTCAAGCTGGTTTATGGTGATAGAATAAAAAAAATTCAAGGTCTCCAGTAAGTCTTAAAGAAATGCTTGAGGCCGCTATGAATTTTGACACAACTGTTGCAGTGGTTGTTTACCCATTGTGTAAGCTTTCAGATTAGCAATACTGGAGTAATAAGCCGTTTCCATAATGAAAATATGAGGTGACAAGGTAGTCTCAGTACAACAGTATCTTGCCCCCTCTGGGCTTTTTTTTTTATTTTATTTTATTTTTCTTTTCTTTTTTTTTTGCAGGGAGATGGAGGAGGAGAGCATGTGCTCAGAATCTGAATTAGCAGACTTGCTTACCCTTGGGCATGTTAAACCCCAGGTCAGAGGTCATACATACAGTTCTCAATTTTTAAGACACTAAAATCCATTCCATTTGCCATTCATAGTCTTTACATATAATAATATTTTTGGTGACACTTTACAAAAAGGTTTCATTTGTTAACATTAGTTAACTACATTAATTAACATGAACTAACAATGAAAAATACTTCTAAAGCATTTATTAATCTTAGTCGATGACTAAGATTAATATTATTATTTAATAATTGAATACTAATAATGTACTCAACATTGTTAATGTTAATCTTGTATGTTTTAAGTCTATTTTATTGTATTGTGAATTCTACCTTAAAGTGTAAGCTTCAAGATAATATACAGATAAAATTAGAAAATAATTTAATCTCACGTGGTTATTTCATGACCAGGCCATATATTTGTTTAGTTATTGTTTGTAACACTTTCTTTTACAATGTCCTTGTTACACATTTTACATGTAGTTGCTATAGTAATAACACTAAATTATGCATAATTACATGCAACTAACCCCAAGCCAAACCCTAGTCATAACACTAATTATATAAAAAAGTACATGTTTTTAATTAATATTACTCAGTACTTAAATGTATACTTACATACGGAAGAGGATTAGGGCCAAGCAATAATAAAAAAAATAAAACCATCTCGAGATCAAAGTTGTTAAATTTCGAGAAAAAACTCGTTAAATTTCGAGAAAAAAGTCTAAATAAAATGTTAAGAATAAACTCATTAAATTACAAGAAAAAACTTGTTAAATTTCATGAAAAAAGTCGAGATAAAATGTTGACAATAAAGTCATTAAATTACAAGAAAAAAGTTGTTAAATTATGAGAACAAATTTTTAACGAATTTGTTCTCGTAATTTAACAACTTTTTTCTCATAATTTAATGAGTTTATTCTCAACATTTTATCTCAACTTTTTTCTCAAAATTTAACAATTTTTTTCTCGTAATTTTACGAGTTTATTCTGAACATTTTATCTCGACTTTTTTCTCAAAATTTAACAACTTCTCAAGATGGTATTATTTTTTTATTATTGTTTGGCCCTAATCCTCTTCCGTACTTACACTATAAGGGGGACGGAAAATAAAGTGTAACCTTCTTTATTTATTTATTTGGTGAGTAGTCATGATAAGCAGAAAAATGTACAGCCAAACAGGTATAATGGGAAAATAATCCTTAGGGTGATACATACAGTAGTGATATGATCATATTGTTTTAAATAAGTGTTAAGTGTATGGTTTATTTGATGGCTTTGTAATGGCAATTGTTTTGAGAAATATGTTACAGAGATTTTATTTATTTATTTCTTTATATTTTTTGGAATTGTGTCTTAGCTTCTGATGAAAAACTATAAAACTCTTGAGACACCACTGTTCAGCTCTGTCTGCTTGCCAGATGTATTATTATGAATATAACAAGAAAATAACATGGTTACATCTCTGCCAAATTAGCTGATGCAGTATGTCAGTACTCATGAATCCCAAATAAGCATTTATAACAAATGCCACAACAAAATAAAAAAGCTTCTTTTTTGCCACTTAGCTAATATTTCTTCCATTATATCCTCATTCTGTGCATTTGTTAGAGATAAATGCTGTTAGCCTAAGGTTTAATAATGTTTTTATAATTTTTTGTGCACTAATATTTCATATGCATATGTATGACTGAGAAACATTGACAGGCTGATAAGGGATTATGAAAGAAATATTGTGTCATGGGAGTGAATTAGGTGTCTCAAACACAGATAAGCAGAGGGCACACATCTGAACATCACAAGCTTCAGGGTATTTGTAGATCAAAACATCTAAACCATTCAAGCAGGAAGTACTCTCATTAGTTACACTGTGAACATCTCCTTCAGCAGTATATGTAATCTGCATCCCTTCTGAATCCTTGAACTAAATATAATATCAATAACAGTAATACTCCAAAAACCATCACATGTATTCATGTATATGTTATTATATGGCCATTTAGTCCCTTTCTTAGGTATACCGTAGAAACGAATGCTATGCAATTTCATGCTGAAACTAATAAACCAACCAAACAGAGATGTTTGCAGATAACTCTGGATGTCTGTATGAGATTGATACTGCTTCATTTTGCAATGACATTTTTATATGCTGAGGTTTTAATTTGATAGACACTAAATTTCATGGTTTCAGCATTCATTTTCATCAAAGTCGTGCAACGATTGCATACATACATAACCAGCCCTTACCCCAGGACTACGCTTCATCCTTTTTTCATTCTTCTGACGATCCCAAATGTACTGAATTTACCCATTAATGTCATCAACAAATCTCTATAGGCCGCTGCTCAGATATGTTTGTAGCTGAATGACAGGTGACAGAGGGAGCTCTGAATATAATCAATATGGCCCCTTTTGTGGTAAGACTGTTTTCAATTACGTCCCAGATGAGATCTGTCAGGGTCTTGACAGCATTTGTTTAGGCTGAGAGAGCGAACTGAGAATCTGAAGAGAAGGTCACAGTGCTCCAAGAGGACGTTGCTTATTTTTTTCCACCTAGATCCACTATTTAATGTTCATTCATGCTGAGGACAATGATAAATGAGCAGTTATTTATTACAGCTGTCAGCCTTAAAAACATTACCATTCAGAAGTTTAGGGTCGGCAGTATTTTTGAAAGATTTTTGAAAGAAGTCTCTTGTGTTCTTGTGTTGTGATACTAAGGCCGTGTGTCCACCAAAGCGTTTTTAGAAACTGAAATGCCTAGGCTTTTCGACTAAAAATGTCGACACAATGTAGAGTACTTTCTATGTATGTTTGGAGACCAGCAATATTAATTTGTCATCCATTTTGTTCTGTTTGTTGACGTCGTTGTACAGCAAGAATTTTGTGACAGTTGGTTGGTGTTGTATTTGTCCCGCCCCTTCTCTACTCTGATTGGACGGCTGGCTAAAAAATGATAGGCCTACTGATGAGCACTTTGTGGTCTCATGGAAAGACGTACCTGTGAGAACATTTTCGTGAGTCGCAGAAATACGTACAATACGTAGGCTACGTATTACTGCAGTTTCCAACAGAAATATACACTAGAGGCAGTAAAACAGCAAGCGCTTTTAATCGTTTTCATTCACAGTTACGATTTTCAGATTATGGATTAATAAAGACTTGTTTTTACGTCTCCTAGCACAATATTATGTTATGACTTAAAAACGCTTTTTACCAAAGTGCATGAATATATTTGTAAACTAATATATTTTGGACTTTGCATCGGTTAACCAGCTCCATACATTTTGCTTTTCTGACATAACGAGCTTGCTCGGTAGCTTAGCTGATTCGAAGTTGGACTTAGAACAAGTAAGCCTACGAATCAGGAGAAACACATCACAGTAAAAAAAGATCAAAACAAGCTAAAACGGCACGATTATGGATGTAAATGTCACATTTGCTTTTGTTAACACTATCGGGTAAGTTTACGTGTAGTGTTGGTGGAACGTTGTTTTAAAAAATATTGGAGCATTACACTTTTAGCACCACTCACCGGACAAAATTTAAAATCAGAAATGCAGTGATTCGTTTAAAAACCAACGTCATAAAAACGTACCATATTCATGTTTATCTGTTTCGGCAAAAAAATTGACATGCGTTTAGTGCCACCTAGTGGACATTTCACAACGAATCTGCAGTGATATGTATGTATTGGTACATATTTTGCGACTCGCGAAAACGTTCCCACAGGTACGTTTTTTTTATTGAGACCAGGCTCAAAAATGCAGTGCTCCCATTTAAAACAATTAGAAAAGTACGCTAGCCGCTAGAAAAATGCTTTGGTGGACACACGGCCTAAGGGGCCGTTCACACAGAAGGCATTTTTCTATTCCAATTCGCTACTTTTCCAACTGTTTTAATTGTTCATTATTGCCGTTATTGCATCACGTCTCAAAAGTGCGTCTCGACACCCTCTCGCGTTCTGTGCTTCGCTTTTTTAAAACCCATTCCTGAGCACTGCGTCTCGCGTTTTTAGATGCAACGATGCGTTCTGTGTGAACTCACCCAGTGTTATGCTGTCGTGATACGTGTCTCGTAGTGTGTTCCCTGCTGACATAAAGAAGCCGAGCATCAAGCCAAAGACTATAGAATAACACAAGACGTGTCACTCGTATTGTTTTGAATGGGAGAAAGTGTAACGCGCAATATGGCAGAATAAATCCCGCCTTCTAAATAAGAGCCAATCGCCGACTGGTAAAGTCATCACGTCACTGCAGCGGCCGTTAGAAGCACCAGTTTCTATAGAAACAGTCAGACGCACGCCTCAGAAATGAGGCACAAGAGATGCGCATTTAGGTCTCATTAGCTTGATCCAGCCAAAAAAAATTCATTTTTTTGTCATGATTCGAGCGTTTAGAAAAAAAATAATGAGACCGTTGTTGTCAGATGAAATCTGGTGATTACAGATATGAAATTTAATTGAAAGCTTGGCAAACAGCTTTGGAGAATTTGATGTTTCCCCATTCAAAGAGATAGGAGCTGCACTTGTATGCCTGAGAGGCATTTCAAAGATGGCCGCCGAGTGAAATGACTTGTCTTAAAGGGACTTTGATCAAGCTTTGCATGTCACCAAGCAATGCAGACAGAAAGCTGGTCTGGATCAGCATATGTGAGTGGAGAGACAGAGATTGTTTCTAATGTTCTGATCACTTGGCTCCAATTAAATTCCTGGTTCTCTGGATTCTGTTAGTTGTTTCTCAATTTCCTGAGAAACCTGTTCAGAGAGAACATGGAGCTAGAGAAATGTTTAGCAAGAACACTCAGTTTTTTAGCAAGAACACTCAGTTCTTGCTAAATAATTACTTAAATATCAGGGTTTTTTTTTTTTTTCCATCAAACCCAAAAAGAGCACATGGAAAATGATTTTCCATCTGGACTATTTTGCTGACATTCATGGGTGCCTTATTAATCATAGAAGTACAATCACGACATAATGCCATTGTATTGAATTCACCCAAAAGGAAATTCATGAAACTATCTCCTTTTGTGCTATGCAGAAGAGAGAAAGTCATACAGGTTTGGAATGAGTGAGTGTGAGTGTGAGTAAATGACATAATTTTAATTTTGTTGAGAAATATTCCTTTTATCTTTTGACACTACAAGCTGTACAGCTCCATAAACCAGCTTTTTCGATCCTTTTTTAAATCAACAAATGCTTTTGGAACCACACATCATGCTCAGTGATAAATGACCTTATTTACTGTGAAATAGTGATGTGTTGGTAAAATATTATCTGGATTGATGTACAGCTGGCACAGTGCTGTTAATTTAGACATGTTCTCATAAATTCTTCTCCGTCCTGGGCACACTGGAGAACAGCAGCGTATCTCTAGTTGGTGTGTGTGTTTGTGAGCATACATGTCTTTGTGCCTGAGCATACACAAATATAAGCATTCAGCAGACAGAACAGAAGGAGGCTGGGTTACTCTCGATAATCACCAGGCTTCGATTTGCATTTCAAATGGAGTTTGCAGGAGAAGGAAAAGGTTTACAGGGCCAGCAAGTCTCAGTATAAAAACACGGATAAGAGGCAGTGCAGCAAAAAGTGTGGCTTTTGGCTGCAACTCATCTAAAGGTTAAACGTATCTTTGGGGGCAATTAGGCAGAAAATAAACAGCTAACATGATTAGAGTAAACATTATCATCTGAATTAAATGTGATTCTTAAACAAACAAGACTGGACACAACCTTAAAATGTGCATTACACACATTCTCATTCTTTTTGCCACTGATTTCACAGATATTTCCTTCTCAGAAGCACATACACATCTCTCCTGTACCATGTTAAATTTTTGCTACAAATCAACACACCAAATGAAATACAATTTTCTCTTACTTTGGTCTTATAGAAAATCATCATACCCCTTTGAAATAGTTACTTTATTTGTCATACTGCCTGAAATCAAAACCCATACCCACAATAAATAAATAAATAAATAAATAAATAAATAATACAACATCAAAAGGCAAGTTCTGAAAATTAATAAAAAACTGAAAAATTAGAATAACAGGGTTGGAGAAGTCATGTCAAGTCAAGACCTTTTGCTTTAATTACAGCCATTAATCTTTTTGGATATGACTGTACTAGCTTTGCACACCTAGAATGGGGAATAGTTTCCCATTCTTCCTTGCAGAATTGCTCAAGTTCAGTCAAATTCAGTGGTGAGTGCCAATGGACTCCTCTCTTCAGTCCCATTCACAGTTTTTCTATTGGATTTAAAGCTGCTGTCCATAACTTTTTTTGGTTAAAAATTATCCAAAATCAATTTTTGAGCAAGTACATGACCAGCCACTGTTCAAAACCATCTCCTTACCTTAGCCTGATTCACAACATTAAGCTTATAATAATGTTTTATAATAAAATCATTACTGGTGGGTTTTCACTGGAAATTCGAGCATGTCGCCATTTGTCTTTGTGTCATTGCGTCACGTCTGTTTAAATAAAGAACAAGTCCCAGCTAGTAGGCTATATCGCATGTGAGGGGGATCATTTATAGCCTTTTCTCACAGCAGCTGCAATAATTAAACATCATTTTTATGGTATGACAAATTAACATTAGAGATTCGACTGTACAGAAACTGAAATCTACAGGTAACGCTAATACACACTATATACACATAATCACACAATGCTGATGTTGTTAACATTAACAATTTGACAGCAAAGTATAACAATAATAATAATTTTCACAGTTTGACGTGATCTAAGCTAAGCAATCGTTAGATTTAATCACCATTGGCAGTGTGATTTATTGCAATGCTTTTTTTCCCTCAGTCAGAACAAAAGTGGCAGACATGTTACTTACTTGTTCAGATGACATTTTCTGGTGAAAATTCTTACTTTGGTCATTCTTCAAAACTACAATCTGTGATTTCAAAGTATAGTATCCACACCGGTGCGCTGACTAAACATTAGATTCATCCGCGCTGAGGAATCGTGCCAAGGCACAACCCACGTAAAGATAATAATTCCGCAAATAACTGCAATTGCAGGTTTCAAACAGAAAAGGCGACAAAGAGGCAAAACTTACGGACTGCAGCTTTAAGTCAGGGCTTTGACTTGGCCACTCAAGGACATTCACCTTCCTATCCTTGAGCCATTGAGTTTTTCTTTTGGCAGCATGTTAAGGATCATTGTCGTGTTGGTAGGCGAATGACCTGCCCATCTTCAGCTGTAGCAGAGGGACACATATTGTCCTCAAGAATTTTGCTGTACTTGGCAGCATCCATTTTTCCTGCAGTCCTGACTAACTGCCCAGTCCCCGCTGAAGAGAAAAATCCCCAAAGCATAATGCTGCCACCACCATGCTTCACATATGGTGTGTTTTGGGTGGTGTGCTGTGTTTGCTTTTCCCCTAACATAGGGCTTGGACTTCAGTAGTTTTTTTTTTTTTTTGGAATAGGTTTTGATTTTAGGCTGTACAATGAATAAAGTAACTATTTCAGGGGTATGATGATTTGATGGTAGGCATGACTTAGAGTACAATTCTGCTAGATGTCATCTTCTGAAATGGTGACACTTCCGTTTTTTCAAGTTTTTTGTAGATGTGTGCATGTTGAATGCAAGTAAAACTAAAGAAATCATAATAGATTTCTGAAAGAAAACAGATCAAATTGTCTCTGTAAATATTCAAGGGGTGGACATTGAAATTGTGAAATTATATGAATACCTTAGAGCAGGGATGGACAACTCCGGTCCTGGAGGGCCAGTGTCCAGCAGAGTTTAGCTCCAACCTTAATCAAACACACCTGAACCAGCTAATCAAGGTCTTTAGGATTAGTAGAAAGTTATAGGCAAGTGAGTTTTTATCAGGGATGGAGATAAACTCTGCAGGACACTGGCTCTCCAGGACCGGAGTTGTCCATCCCTGCCTTAGAGTCTACTGAGCAATGCTACATTTCCCAAAAGCATTGTAAGCCTAAGCTGATCGTAGAGACCATTGATGGCAATTGTACTACAGTCAACTTAGGCTTACGATGCTTTTGGGAAATGCAGCCCTGGACTGGTGGGATCACATGAATTACTTGTATAAGAAGGGTCAGAGTCGACTGAGATTGTTTTTTGTATGTTGGGTATTGTTAAGGACTTTTTATGCAACATGTGCTTTTTTATGCTGTGGTATGCTCAACAAACTGATTAGGAAGGAGGTCTAGTTCAGTATTTGGGTGCCCTCTGCCCTCTTGCTTAACAAGGCTGCATTTATTTAATCAAAAATACAGTTAAACTGTAATATTGTAAAATATTATTACCATTCAAATGGCTGTTTTCTATTAAAACTGGCTATTTTAATTTAGAAACGTAATTTATTTATGTGATGTTATAGCAGAATTTTCAGCATCATTAGTTCAGTCTTATCTCAGTGTCACATGATCCTTCAGAAATCATTTCAATATGCTGATTTGCTAATTAAGAAACATTTCTTATTATTATCAGTGATGAAAATAGTGCTGCTTAATATTTTTGTGAAAACTGTGAAATTATTCAAAAGACTTCTTTAGCTCATTTTATGATGCAGAACATAAATTTGAAAGTTTTTTTAAAAAAATGTTCATATACAGATGGAAAATGAATCATAAAACATCATCTAGGGCTGACCAATTAATTGCAAAAAGATATTAATATTATGGTTGCCGTGATTGTGAAACCCAATGATTTCCGCATTCTATTTAAGTCTATCCCTTTGGCATCATTTTTTTCCAGCTAAGCAGTGTAACCAATCACTGGGCTGTCCTTAGTTCGCATGAAAGAGCACAGTGAAAAGCACACTGTCCTCCTATGTATCAGAATCTATCAAATTCCCCTCTCCATATTCCAAACTTTGATGTAGGTGTGTGCATTGGTCCGTGTGATATTCCCTATCTGTGGATATTCAGGGGTAATATGTCCCATCTGTTCTCCCTCCCACCCTTTAAGCCACCACCTGTAATGACGGAGCTCTCAAGGTCAACAGCACAGTACTGCAGCTATTAATCACAGGACATAGAGGAGGTACCCACCACTACACACAAACACACACATACATAGACACAAGCGAGTCCCACTGTAATCAGAAACACTGCTCTCTGACCTCTGAATTTCCACTTCATGCTAACAATTAAAAATAATGTGTTTCGCACAGTGTAATTACAGATTGGTAGAAAGGGAGCACAGAGAGAGAGAGAGAGAGAGAGAGAGAGAGAGAGGCAATGCTAGATTTATGCTTAGGCATTCTAGGCACGTGCCTATGCTCGCATGTCCGGAGGGGGGCCCGATTACAATGTGGAGAAATATTAATATTTTTTTAATATTATTATTTCATTCTTATGCTAAAACTCTGTAAGACAATTACTTTATGAATTAATAACATTTAAAATATTGTCCCTATCGGGCAGAAACGGTATATCCATATTTCATCATTATTTTTTAAATCATTACTATTGGTAAACCTTTACGTCTGTCTGTGGATTTTGCAAATATTTAACCAATGAAAAGTAGTAAAAACAGCTTGTGACTAAACCTCGGAACTCCATTTGCTTCTCCATCTGTTGGTCAAACCTCATAACTCCACCCACTACTTCTTTTTTAATTGAACTTTTACAATTACAGAATTCAATAACAAGTTTTTGACTCATTTCACACATTTTCACATTTTAGTATAAATTGAAACAACAATAATTTAAATAAAAAAAAAATAATTTAAAAAAACCCTTGAACTTAAAGGACATCACAAACACGTTAAATTCATTTAGCAGAGATAAGCCTACAGTTCTTTGGGCTTTTCAATATTTTAAAAACTTTACATACTGTGAATCTTGAATGAAGTGCCGCAGTTTGGACCATCTCTGCTTGCAATGCAAAGGTAAATAAAGAACTAGTTGTTTGGTGTTGGAATTTGGTCCCATATGTGACCTGATCCAGCAAAATGAGTCACAGTGACCCAAATTTCAAAATTGAGATTTTGGTATCAATGATATCCTAGTCAAAGTCATACCTTGAATGGTTTTAAAGATATACCCATTTGAATTATGGTCGTCTGCCCTCTTTTTCATATTGAAAACCTGAGAAAATCGCTTTTTTGCCCGTTTTTTTGTTGATATCTTTCAAAATCCATTGCATTTAAAGGGATAAACTATTTATTTTACAGCTTAATTTGACCAAAGACATTTTTATGTATATATAAATGCTATTAAACCAGGCTGAAGCTCAAATTATTTTAAAGTATTTATGTGAATTAACCCTTTAAGACCTGAAGGCTTTTTTAGAGTTCTTTTTTTTTTTTTTTTTTTCTGAGCGACACACACAAAAGTAAAGACTCATAACTCCAAAACTCTAGCAAGGAGAGTCAAAAGGTAGTAATCATTTGATACAAAACATTTTAAATTTTAAGAAAATATAAATTACATTACATTTTGACATTTTCTTGCCGAGAAACAGCTGATAACAGACAAAAAAATATATATAATTTTTTAAAAATAATTATTTGACATGGAATAACTCAGAAACACAATAAGATCGCTAAAAAAATATTTTTGGTGATGCTCTCCTATATGTGAGCTGCATCTGGTTCAAATTTCATGGTGATAGCATAAAGAATAGTTTGAAAAATTGTTGTTTATTTTTTCCGCAGCCAGGTGGCGCCAACGGGCGGTAAACTCCGGTTTAGAGGCACTTCTCAGCACTCGTTAGGAGTTTTTCAAAATGGTTAGATGCATTAAAAAGATGAGATTCTAAGCTTTAAAATGATATATATTTTTATATATGTTATTCCACGTTGGAAAACGAACATGGATGACTCCGGGAACATTGGATACACACTGCATCCCGGAGAGATGAGAGACATGTTTTTAGCCAAGTAACGTTATGTTAAATCATTTCGTGAGTAATATCTTGTGATCAACGCAATATATTATATTGATTTTGGATTCATTTTAATCTTGAGAATCTGCTTTAAATATTGATGTGCCATTTTAATGATCTGTGTATTTTTCATGAAGTTATGAGCACGTGAAATATACATACCTGTATTCAGTTAGCTGCTGTGCTGTTTTTGTTGTAAACACATTTTACTCAGACTCATTAGAGGGTGAAAACAACGCAACAGAAGCATGTTGGAGGCTTGATATGAAAGCTTAAAGTCTTTGCTTTTGTATGCAAAAATAATTTTTGTGCTACCTATATGGATTCAATTTTTATTGGCTTTTAAAGAGAGACACGCAAATGGGAGTTTTATTTTATAAGGTGCGCTAGTCTGACAGGAGGATGGCTGGACCGATCACGTGCCTGTCAGTCGAAACGGGGCTTCCCATTGTTAAAAATCAGCGTTTAGGTCAGTGTGTTTACATTTCTAAGCTTTTTGATTGGTTCTGTACAACGTGTAACACCATATTTGTAGAGCAGAGATAGTGACGTTTCAGGGGATACCGGGAAATGCTCATAAGTGACGAGAGGAGTTGAGAAGTTCATTTCCAGCGAATTTAGTGAAACCATGTCAAATTGAATAGCCATTTAAATACCTTTACTCGATTATCTGGACTACGAAACTTTGGGAGATTATTTTTGAAAGTCTGTTCTTTGAAATTAGCTTAAAAAAATATATATTTTTTTCATTGTTTTTCCACATTATTGGCCCATATCTGAAAATAGAACGTTGCGACTTCCGACTCATTTCGCCAGATCGGGTCACATATAGATTTCCAGCTGCTGAAGAATTCATGGTAATCTTTGATTATTTTTTTGTTTAATGATGCACCAAATGTTGTCTATAGGTGAACATCTGGATTACAGGCAGGCCAGTTCAGCACCCGGGTTCTTCTACGATGAAGCCATACTGTTGTAATAGCTGCAGTATGTGGTTTTGCATTGTCCTGCTGAAATACACAAGGCCTTCCCTGAAATCGATGTCATCTGGAGGGGAGCATATGTTAATCTAAAACCTTTACATACATTTTAGCATTCCAAAACATGCAAGCTGCCCATTCTGATAACATGCTGGAAGGTCTGCCTCCTCTTTAGCCTGGAGGACACGGTGTCCATGATTTCCAACAAATTTGTACTTGTCTGACCAAAGAACACTTTTCCACTTTGAAACAGTCCATTTTAAATGAGCCTTGGCCCACAAGACACGACGGTGCTTCTGGACCATGTTCACATATGGCTTCCTTTTTGCATGCTAGAGCTTTAGTTGGCATCTGCAGATGGCACGGCGGATTGTTATTACCTGGGTTAGGTTCTTCCACAACACTGTTATTCAACTATCATTTCCCTCTGATTTTAGGGATAAGTTATGGTTAGGGTTAGGTTTAGGGGTTGGGAAAAGGTTAGGACTAAATTTTCGGATAGGAATGTTGTTCCAGGATCAACAAAATGTGTTGATCCAGAAGCATGTCTTACTTGGCAAAATCACGGTAACCATTCCTGGGCGCATTTAGTAATGTCATTGACACAATCGTGCCAATGACTGATGCAGTGTCGTCTGAGTACCCGAAGACCATGGGCATCCTAAAAAGGTCTTCGGCCTTGTCCCTTATGCACAGAGATTTCTCCAGTTTCATTAAATCTTTTGATGATGTTATGCACTGTAGATGATGAGCTTTGCAAAGCCTGTGTAATTTGACATTGAGGAACATTGTTTTTAAAGTATTCAACAATCTTTTTACACACTCTTTCACAGCTCTGCCCATCTTTACTCTCTAAGACATCCCTTTTATAGCTAATCATTTTACAGACCTGATAACAATTAACTTAATTAGTTGCTAGATGTTCTCCCAGCTGAATCTTTTCAAAATGTCTTGCTTTTTTTAGCCATTTGTTGTCCCTGTGCCAACTTTTTTGAGAGCGGTAGCAGGCATCAAATTTGAAATGAGCTCATTTAGTGCATAAAAGTGTAACATTTTTCAGTTTAAACATTTGTTATGTTATCTATGTTCTATTGTGAATAAAATATTGGCTCATGTGATTTGAAAGTCTTTTAGTTTTCATTTTATTAAAAAAAAAAAAAAAATGTCCCAACATTTCTGGAATTCGGGTTGTAACTGCTAAACTGTATATTTCACAACTGTCAAAGGCAATATACCATGCTATTTTGATATCACTAATGTTTCTCACATTTCACACCAAAGAATATCTCATTGATACCAAATTATAAATCAAAGCGGTTATTTGCTGGCTGTAAAAGGGGTCTCAGTGGATTTCAATATTAATTAAATGGATAGTATAAACATTTGCTAGACATTGATCCTTCAGAAATCGAATATGCTGATTTGACGCTCAATATTTCTAATTATTTCTGTTGAAAACAGTCGTGCAGCTAAATATTTTGTGGAAACCATGATACATTTTTTTTTTTTCAGAACTGTTTGATTAATAGAATGTTGATAAGAACACCATTAAAATTTAATTTTTTCAATGTAAAAGTCTTTACTGTCACTTTTGATCAATTTAATATGCCCTTGCTGAATAAAAGTATTTATTTCTCTCTTCCATTTTTTTATTTAATTTTATTTGCACTCTTTAGACAGATGGTTTTCTGTCGTAATTGATTATTTTTCTTAGCAAAAAAATTGTAACAGTTTTTATTCTGAAAAAAAAAATCTGATTCAGTCTGATTAATGACAAATATTATATCAATCTAATTTCTGAATGAATCGTTCAATCCAATTTGTGAACTGGCTTGAACACTAATTCAAGAACTAGCTCAGAAGAACAAATTGTTCACAAATCACATTGAAGTTCAGTTTACTGATTTAATATTCCGGTCACAACAGTTATCAAGATTTTCAGAAAATTAACTTACATAATGGTATTGTATGGCTTCAGAAGAAGCAGAATATAAAGCATGAGTCAGATGATCTTTTATGTGTTTTTTTCGCCCTCCTTGACATATATGGTCACTGTGAAATGTCCTGGTGTGGAAAATACCAGTTTGAAGATTCTTCAAAATGTCTTCTTTTGTGTTCCATCGAAACATTTATCAGCAAACAGGTTTGGTACATTATTGACAACATTTTCCACTATTCCTTTAACTACTAAATTAATTACTTTAAAACAAATTTTAAAATTGTATGTTGTCCATGTGGTCTGCTACAACACACATCCTTGATTAGACTTCCTTTCACAAGTAAAAGGGATTTACTTTGATTATGATGATGTCATGATGACTGTTGATGCCTCACGTGACTGCTGATATATTTCCTCTGAGGGTTTAAAGGAAAAGTGTATGCTAAAGGCATCAATAACCAATTTAAAGACGTTAGAAGATAGAAATTACCTTACATTTTCTGCTTTTATAAGGTCAACCCAATAAAAAAGCAATAACATTTGAGCAAAATAATCAGTGCTCAAGCTATTATTCGTTTCTCCAATAGCCGAGTCCACAGTGGGAGACAGCAGAGAGAAAATAAAAGAGGTGATCAGCATCTGCGTTATTTCAGTAGAATGGAGAAGAAGATCACTATTACCTTCTCGAAATGGGAATCGCAAAGATTGCACCACTGCAAACACGGGTGGATTGAGGGGCGACTGAGCAAGCGATGAAAACGTTGTGGTCACATTATGTGACCTTGCCTTAAAAGACACACACATACTTACAAACATTTTGATAGAAGTGGAAATAGGCTGAGGTCTTTGATTTGCCGCATGATTGCTTTGTAGTGTAACCTATTTCCAATCTGTGTGTGTTGACTGCTGTTCACGTCTCATTTACTAATTTGTATTCATGCAATGGTTTGTTACAGTCCTTGAATTTGATTGGTTGAGCAACATTTTATTGCTGATATGGGGTGAATTACAAAAGAAAATGAACATCCCTATGCATCGCTGCTCACTCCAAAGGACAGAGTCTGGGAACTCTGAAAGGAGCAGGTGCCTATTAAACTTAAACTACGTTTTAAAATATTTAGAAAGACAACTTTTATTCAGCTAGGGTGCACTAAATTGATCAAAAGTGACACTAAAGACTTTTGAACTGCTACAAAAACATTCAAATATATACTGTGCTTTTGACCTTTCTGAAAGAATCCTGAAAAATAATCAGTTTCCATAAAAACATTGATAACAAGAGGAAGTGTCAGCATGTCAGCATATGATTTCTGAAGAATCATGTGACACTGAAGACTGCAGTAATGACTGTTGAAAATTTAGCTTAGCCATCAAACAAATAATTACATTTTAAAATATAGTGTAATAATAATATAATATAATATAATATAATTAGAATTAGAATACATCTAGGTTTAACCCTTAAATCAAGAATGTTTCGTTCAATCATTCGGGTCTTTATAGCGACCCCGATCTATACACAGATGGATCTTTACCTATCGCGATAATATAAAACTCCTCTGATATTAGAGTAACAATTACAGAAGAATAAGCTCATTACATTCAGTACATTCAGCAAATGATAGTTTTGAGAATATGTTTGAGACCGCGAATATGAGCCCATTCGCGATCTCAAAAAACTAGATAATTTTCAGCATCTTCAAAATCAATATTTTGATCTCTGACAGCTTCACCATATCCATCAAGTGACAGTGACACTCATATTTGATTGCGTCCATTTCTTGCTCTGCAGTAAATCACTGAGCCATTTCACGTTTTGCTAATGATACTTCCTATTCTTTCATTTTCTGTCTGAATGAAACGTCACGTCATCATTGTCTTTTAGACGTTGCCACCTTGTGGAATAAAGGCGAAGTGAATTTATTCCGTCAAGATTCAATTGAATAGAAAAAATATAGCCTACGTACACTGATACACACCTTGGGTCGTTAGCGACCCTATACAATTTTTTACAAACAATGAATGGGAAAATAGGAATTCTTTTATAATTTTATAATGAATTGATTAAGGAATTTTATGTTTATGAGGAACTTTTTGGAATTTGTAGTCACATTAGCAAAATTTTGCATTCAAAAAGTTCAGTTGTCTATTGTCAAAACCATAGATATGTATGAAGCTCAGCTCACACAGTAGTCAAACCAAGCAGCTTTCTGTTGATCAGCAAGGCAAAATTACATGACCAGCTTGAGCTTGAGCGAAATCTGCATGGGGAACTTTTTTGCTCTTACACAAAACTCCCAATTGCTCAGATTCCAATTAGAATGACTGATTTTTGCCCTGCAACTTTCACAGAGCAATGATAAATGTGACCGCACCTTATAGTATTAGGTTGTCAGTGATTATTTTTCTGCAAATTACATCAATACCCCAGTGGTTGGTGATATGTGACTGTCTTTATGAGTTTATTCAGTCATCCACTCAACCGAAATGATTTGTTCAAATACACTGATCCATTCAGGAATTAAACATTTTTGCTGAGGTTCTGCTTTGACTTTGTTTTTTAAGTGCTTCGGAGTAAAAATTCACAAAGTAATTGGCAATATTATATCTAAAATTTAAGTTACTCAATATTTATGGTTATACTTTATTTGGGAACACTATTTTTTTTTTAAAAGTGTCATTGTAACATATGTTGCATGTAGTTATTGTAATAACTATATATTATGCATAATTACATGCAGTTAACCCTAAACCAAACCTATAGTAAGTACATGTATTTACTTAATATTACTCAGCACTTAAATGTATAATTACATGTAACTACAGTAGTCAACATTTGAAGTGGATCAAAACCTTTCATCAAAGTTGTCCTAAAACCTTCTTCTTAGAACAACTTTCATGACCTTTTTTGATCCACTTCAAATGTTGACTATATATTTAAGTACTGAGTAATAATAACTATTTACTACAGGGTTAGGATTAGGGTTTGGTTTAGGATTAGTTGCAATGTAATTATGCATAATTTATA
Source organism: Chanodichthys erythropterus (assembly GCF_024489055.1). NCBI lineage: Eukaryota > Metazoa > Chordata > Actinopteri > Cypriniformes > Xenocyprididae > Chanodichthys > Chanodichthys erythropterus. Next base: position 29,200,694 of record NC_090232.1, read on the forward strand.
TTTATTACTACAGTAACTACATGGAATGTGTAACAAGAACACTGTAAAATAAAGTGTTACCATATTATTATTTTTTTCTTTGTTAATTTAACTGGTAAAAGCAATGTCAATCAAGCATATTAGATGGTTTGTTCAGCTGATATTTGTAACAACAGCACTCTTGCTAGCATGTAAACAACCAAAATCTTGTTCAGAATCAACTGCTAATGGCTTATCTCTATGAGACAGTGATATATAGGGATGTGGGAGCACTAAATTAGGTGCACAATGAACAGCAATGGCTCGGCCCTCATTGTCTTGCACCGCTGCATGGTGATCGCAAAAAGATGATCCACAAAAATCACCCATTACAGAGGATTGTAGCTCCTTATTGTGAGAAAATGGAATGTGCCTGGACACATATTTGAAGGCCGGACTCCGTACGGTGAAAATGGGATTTGTCAGTGTTGAGGGAATAGATATATTCATCATCGCTGGCTGACTGTCACAGTCTCATTGGGGTGTAGAAACACATATTAGGGTGTAACAGGCCGAGCCAGCTTCATCCATGTGTGAGCCGCGGAAACACTGAGAATTATCGGTAGGCCTGTAATAAGGTCTTAGTTCTCCCTGCTGCAAAAATGGTAATCCAGAATTGGGATAATTTTTGATTTTGTGAATTAACAAGCTTTGCACTATTTTTGGATGTCTTGCTTTTCACTCTGTATTAGAGTGATTTGTCTTTTGTGTAGCTACCATCTACAAAATTACCTCAAATTCTGATAAACATTTGAGGAATTGTAGATTGGATATCATAAATCATGTTACAAGAACCTGTGTAGATCAAATAGCCCAAACAGTTCACACCATGGATGATATCTATAATGATAAACTATAGTTTTAATAATCATTTTAATAGGGAAATAGGAAATTGTTTACACCACAACTATAGCGATAAACGACAAAGAGGAAAAATTTAGTTGGAATCACTTTCAGTACGATTTTTTCCAGCTTATAAAAATAAAAAAAAATTGAGTCAATCTCTCAGTCCTATTATAAGCAGCAAGCTTATAATAAACATAACGTTAATATGTGTTGATGGACCTAATAAAATTAAAGTTATTGTGCATTGATGATGCTAATAAAATTATTGTTATAGTTAGAACAAAGATTTATTTATTTATTTATATCTATTGATTTCTGATATAGCTATTCATAAATTAGTTTTTATTTCCTTTTATTTATAAATATTTTGTATAATATTCTTTTTGATCTTTTTATAATATATATAATTTTTTTAATCGTTTCTGTAACACAGTTCATTGATAAGGGAAGAAGGAGGCAGGAACTGGCGAACGCTCAACATACTTTAATCCAAAAACAAGCAAACAACAAAACGAAAGTAAAGCGACGGCCCCTCATGGACGACTGCCGCATAAACATAATAAAACACAAAAACATAAAGTCCAGTCTAAGGTTGTCTCTCGTCTTGCACCGGCGTCACTTCTACATTTATTCTTCCGGAGCTTCTCCGTGAGATGCGAGACTGGTATGTCACGCAGGTGATGCTCATTAGCACTTACGCCGCTGGCTTCGCTCAGTTCCCTCAGCTGTTGGCCTGCCCTGCTTGTCACAGTTACGAATTGGAGGGATGTATTTCTTCCCTGTGTTGTGTTTGGACTTTAAGGTTGCTTCCAGTCTCAAGTGTCTTGTTTGTAGTTCTTTGTGGTTTTCTTATTGATTAGTCTTCATTGTTCCCAAGTGTGTCTTGTTAGCCAATTAGCCCCCATGTGTATAGCCTTTGTGTTTCACTTGTAGCAAATTAGCTCAAAAGGGAAATATTCATAATTAATCATAACTCGTTATAATTCATTATAAATATTTGAATCAGTTAATTAAATTAACTTCATGTAGCTGAATTAATATTACAATCAATTAATCTGTTCGGCCAGCGAAGACTATTGATCGTCTATCAAATCTTCAGACAGGATATTTTCCATGGCCACAGAAAAATAACTCTTTCTTAGCATGTAGCTGTGGTCATAATTGTTAAATTGACATTGGTTGATAAGCAGATCAGAATCACGCAATAACGTGCACAAAAGTTTTATTTAACTAACTCACTAACACAAATCACACATACACGGGAAATGAGAAAGTGGAAGTGAATGAAACCGTAGCATAACAGAGGAATGGAGCTATGAAAAGAGTCATTTAATGAGCTGGAAGAACCATCAGTTTCTCACTATAAAGCACCTTTGTTACTTTCAAGTTTTGGACAGTAGACCCTCACTGCAGAGCACATGAGATCCAGGGGGCAGAGATGGGTAGGTTAACGGATATGTAAAGTGGGAGGATTTGGATCCAGATCCAGGGGGCGGAGATGGGTAGGTTAACGGATATGTAAAGTGGGAGGATTTGGATCCAGATCCAGGGGGCAGAGATGGGTAGGTTAACGGATATGTAAAGTGGGAGGAGTTGGATCCAGATCCAGGGGGTGGAGATGGGTAGGTTAAAGGATATGTAAAGTGGGAGGAGTTGGATCCAGATCCAGGGGGCAGAGATGGGTAGGTTAACGGATATGTAAAGTGGGAGGATTTGGATCCAGATCCAGGGGGCGGAGATGGGTAGGTTAACGGATATGTAAAGTGGGAGGATTTGGATCCAGATCCAGGGGGCAGAGATGGGTAGGTTAAAGGATATGTAAAGTGGGAGGAATTGGATCCAGATCCAGGGGGCGGAGATGGGTAGGTTAACGGATATGTAAAGTGGGAGGAGTTGGATCCAGATCCAGGGGGCGGAGATGGGTAGGTTAAAGGATATGTAAAGTGGGAGGAGTTGGATCCAGATCCAGGGGGCGGAGATGGGTAGGTTAAAGGATATGTAAAGTGGGAGGAGTTGGATCCAGATCCAGGGGGCGGAGATGGGTAGGTTAAAGGATATGTAAAGTGGGAGGAGTTGGATCCAGATCCAGGGGGCAGAGATGGGTAGGTTAAAGGATATGTAAAGTGGGAGGAGTTGGATCCAGATCCAGGGGGCGGAGATGGGTAGGTTAAAGGATATGTAAAGTGGGAGGAGTTGGATCCAGATCCAGGGGGCGGAGATGGGTAGGTTAAAGGATATGTAAAGTGGGAGGAGTTGGATCCAGATCCAGGGGGCGGAGATGGGTAGGTTAAAGGATATGTAAAGTGGGAGGAGTTGGATCTAGATGAGATCTAGATTTATCTAGACCCCGCACCCTGGATCTCGTGTTTTGCAGTGAGGAACATCTCATTTTGGAGGGATGGGTTCACGGAACTTTGTTGGGAGAGTGAGTTTTCTTGATTATTCATTAAATATAATGAACAATTGTGTGTCTGATTGGTCCAGACGCTACACCCTTGTGTTTTCCTTCTTAGTTTAATTTTATGTTTATTTGTTTGCTCAATAAACCCCTTACACAGATCCACTCTCTCTTCCATTCCTGCCCTGATTACAGATCAACTGACCACAAATAGATCTAGCAGAGGTCCTGCTGCTACCACTATCTCGTGTGTTTAGGATGCACACACATCGGCAGTTCCTACCGAGGTGGCAGCTCTTCCAGTCACGGCCAAGGAGGCCGTCACTGAACCCTCAACCTGCCCTGTCACTGCCAAGGACACCATTTTTGACCCTCTGCCTGCCCTCTCGTCGCCACGGAGGCCATTTGTGGATTCTCTTTGTTCCCTGTCACAGCCACTAAAGTCTCTGCACTCTCTCTCTCTCTCTGTTCCACTGCCCTCACCATGGAACCTGCTTTATCCAGGTCCTTTGAGTTGCTTAGTTTATAGTTGGAGAATGAGAAGCTTGTGCCTATACTCACTTTTTATTATAAATATTCAGTTTGACATAAATCTGTCAAAAACCTTTTTTTTTTTTTTCTTTTTTTTTTTTCTTTGCAATTTTCTTAGATGCTGATTAATTCTGAGTTTATTTATGGAGACAAAGGCAATCATCAAGACATTTCTTCCCTTCAAAATGCATTATAATGAGACATGTTTGTATCTTCAAAGTATTTAATTTGCCACAAATCCATTCACCTTTCTGTTCTGCCTTCTCTATGCTTGGAATAAAAACAAAATCGTCTCAGCATAGCAAAAAGAGCGGTGCCTGACAATAGAAAATAAATACGCAAGTTTTATGTGATTTGCTCCAGAAAGGAATGGTAGATGAGTAATACCACTGGAGCGACCCATTCCCTCTGCACTGCCTCTGTGTAATTAGATTGTAATTGTATCACAGTGAAATGCCCAAAGGAACCAAATCATCAAATCAACTGCACTGTCCTCGTTCATAGCCATTTTTGTTAGCTTTCTTTGGATGAATAATTGAAACATATTGAAAGCGACAAAAGGGTTTGGGTAGACGTACCTGCTAAGCTTGTTCCTCTCTTATTGAGTGATGAATTGATTTTTGTGAATGGGTGAAAATGTATAGCCATCCTGGGAGGTGTCATTTCAATTTGGCAATACATGCTCCTTAGTCAATGCAACAGTAGGGACAGGATAATTAGATCATGTCCGTACATGCTCTTTGATCAGAAAATAGTGCAATATGTCATGTACATTTTTACAATTCTTTATGAGGAGTTGAAATAGAAAACAGACAAGGTGAGGACTAGTGTCAGCTTATGAATTTTAATTTTGTTGAATGAAATTGATTAAAATGTATCAGTAAGTGTGTTGTACTAATCAAATATCTTATATATCAGTGGTTATATATGTAGAAAAACACAGACATATATCATACGGACAAAATGGACTTAGATTAGAAAATGCGATATCAGTCCATCAGCCCATAACTGGCAGCTGGGTTCACACTTCATTTACTGTTTAATTTATTTTAAATAGTTGCACATTAAAATCAGTCTGAAGGACCTCACCAGCTAAGAAAAACAATAAAACCCAGAACAGAAATCAAACGGAAAGGGTCATGAAGTTAAATAGCATAGAGCGTATGAGAGGGGAGTTCATACCATGACTACTGTAAAAATCCTTCATCAGAGCATCAGGACACAGCTGTATGAGTGCAAAAGCAATCACACCGTGCATTTCAATAATGCTTAATCAAATCTGATTAACAAATGACCAGGTGGTGAAACAAATGAAGGGCAAATTGTTGTTTTAATGTGTTTAGTATATGATTGCAAATACCTTCTGTGGCCATTTTGTGCTTTGGATTTCAGAATTTTCTTTTGTCTAGATCATCAGTAGTTGGGGGAATCAGTATTTTGCTTTTGAATCCATCCATTTTTGCAGCATAATTTTCATAATCTGTTATTCACCTTACAATATTTTGGAACATGCACTCAAAGAATTAAAAATGGCCAAACTGTTGAAATATATTTCTCTTAGAGGGGTAGTTCAACCAAAACCGAAAATTCTGTGATCATTTACTCACCTTCATGTCGCTCAAACCCTTTAAAACCTGAGATTTCTGAGAGCTTTCTGTACCACCATTGAAATTCCAACAAAACTTTCACAGTTCCACAAAAAGTTCATCCATATCATAAAAGTTATCCATATGAATAGAGCGTTTGAGCTTCTGTTGACCATATTTGATGTGCTCTATGTTTGTGCGTTGATCAATGTTTGTGTGAATAAGTAAGCCTAAATTAAATCTCTTCATCATATAAAGTCATTGTGGAATCGGTTTTCATTAAAAATATCCTCATTTGTGTTTTGAAGATCAAGTAAGTATGTTTAAAATAATATGAGGGTAATTGATGAACAGAATTTTCATTTTTGAGTGAACTTAAATATATATTCTCTTTCTTTTAAAGGCAATCTGATTGTAATATTTTCTACAATTTGTTCACATATAATGCACAAGGCAGAACAGGCAGATGTGGCTTATTACATTTACAGAGGGACTTTTTGAATGAATCCACAGACATGCGCTTTTGAGAAAAAAAAACACATATACATTTGACTGAAGGACATGCTGGAGGAACTGTCAAGGTATAAAGGCATTCATGTTCCTACTGTATACATACCCTCTCCATCTTGAATTCCATTAGAAATGTCTTGGTAACACTTTACAATTTGTTAACATAGTGTATTAACTAACATGAATTAACAATGAGCAATACATTTGTTACAGTATTTATTCATCTTTGTTCACGTTAGTTGCAAATCCAGCTGTTCATTGATTGTTCATGTTAGTTCACTCAAAAATTAAATTTCTGTCATTAATGACTCACCCTCATGTCGTTCCACACCTGTAAGACCTTCGTACATCTTCGGAACAAAAAATAAGATATTTTTGATGAAATCCGAAAGGTGTCTAAGGCTCATCCATAGACAGCACTTTCTAGGTCCAGAAAGGAACTAAAGAAATCATTAAAACAGTCGACGTGACTACAGTGGTTCAACCTTAATTTTATGACGCAACGAGAATACTTTTGTGCGCAAAAACAAAACAAAAATAACTTTATTCAACAATCTCTTCTTTTCCCTGTCATTATCCTTACGCAGTTGACGCAGTAAGCACAGCGAAGGCTTTTGTGTTTACGTCAGAATGCCGGCTCAGTATTGGCCAAAGCTGATCACATGAGCAGCACGACGCATGCGTGTGATGCTGACGCAAGAGCCGGCCAATAATGAGCTGGCGTTCATGAAATTAAGGTTGAACCACTGTAGTCATGTCGACTGTTTTGTCATTTTTGGGTGAACTAACTAACTCTTCAACTAATGTTAACAAAAGCAACATTTGATTTTAATAATGTATTAGGCTAGTACATTTTAAAATTAATAATAAATGCTGTAGAAGTATTTATAATTTGCAGTTTATGTTAACTAGTTAACTATTGTTAAAGGTGCTAAAGAGGATGTTTTGTTTTGTTTTGTTTTATACATTTTTGCAATATTACTTGAAACTGTCTTTACTAACGGATAAAAGACTATTTATTAGGTGCACTGAAAGGAATAATATTAATATACATCATCTGTGCACGAGGTAGGGCCTTAAAAACATCAGCCAATCGTTTACGCGATCATCGCATAAAAGATTGGCCCTCTGGCTTGTCAATCACTGCCGTGACGTTCCTTGTGAGAGACGAGCTCGGCTGCACGCTCCAGTAACTTTCCACACTCCACAGGCTCCGCATGCAATGTTTTTGTCAGGAGACAGGAGTAACAACTGCAGATTATGAGTTACCTGCGGTGAGTCCGACATAATGAATCCACTAACTCGACACAGTGAATGCCGGTGGTAAACAAACACTCGTGTTCCAATACTCGTGTTATGTTTGCTCGTGCGTTAAGTGCGTTAAGTTTTGGGAGGCTTTCCCTCGAAATGAGCTGTGAAGGAGGGGGGTTTATATTACGCATGCGCTCATTTCAAAAACTCACTAACAGTCTTTGGTTTCTCAGTCGACGAAAAGATCCTCTGTAGCACCTTTAAGTGTTACCAATGTCTTTTCCTCCAGAGCAAAGAACCAAAAAAAAAAAAAAAAAAAAGATCTCTTTTATTAACAGATGATGAATAACTTAATTGAATAAATCATTTATAATCATTTGAGGTATTAATACAAATCAGTGCTAATAACTAGAATCTATAATCACTGATCAACGAACAATCTAATCTAAGCCTGCATTCTGCTTTATCAAACCCACAGATTCATAGACAAAGGGGTGAGACACAGAGGGTAGATTTAGCACCATTTACTACCCTAGTGTGTTTTATGAATAAGTTTGCCTGTGGCCCCTATCAAAGACTGCTGGAGACCTTGATCACTGACCGTGAAGGTAAAACGCTCTGAGTGACAAAATACAAGCAATCAGGGAGCTCTGTGCTGTTCTGCTGCAAAAAATAATAATAATAATAAAATAAATAAATAAAATAAAAATATGTTGTTCTTTAAGCAGTAAATTGAGATTTCCATATCTCTTAAAATCATTTATATTAGGCAGTTTAGGCATCACAGACAATTTACACTACATCTGTTTTTCATTTTCACAATCTGTAGGCGAATGAATGACTGAAGCAGTGCCTACCTGATTTGATCAAGTAACCTTCATCATTTCAAGGCACTTCACTCTTTCAATCCATTCAGCTACTAGCTGAACGATAAACGGCCTGAAAATTGCATTTTGAGATTTTTCAAAAATGTAGTCTGGCATATATTTTGCATTATGTGAAATGGCATAGCGCTGCATGTGCATATCAATGTATTTTAATAAAAAAAAATATTCATAAACATGATTATTTATATTATTTGAATTAATTTGTTTCTTTATATTAAGTGTCTAACTTTTAAAATAATCATTTAATGCACTTGTGTACATACGTTTTTACATTGTACTTGTATTTAAAAAAAAAAAAAAATGCATTTAATTATATCAATAATTACACAGTTGACCCTTTCTTTACACCTTAACCCATAAACCTACCCATACCAACAAACCTGTCCATAAACTTACCTGCATCCCACCTCAATAACAGCAAATGTGTTTTACAATACAACAAGAACACAATACCTGACAATTATTAAGTACAGACACCTAATATAAAGCGTGACCCAATTTTGTGTAAAAATGTCTTGTCACCCAGTATTTGTTACTTCCAGTTCTTTCAACACACTGGAAGTGTGAAGGTGAGCACATTCCTTTGTGGGATACAATCTCTTTGCAGTCTGTTCTTTTATTTTGGAGCAAATATAATAGGCCACCCAGGAATTACATGCATAGAAAATGTGCATAGTATCCTACAATTTTTAAAATAATTGTTCTGCTATTTTAATATATTTTAAATAGAGCAAAGCTTTCCAGCAGCCATTACTCCAGTCTTTCTCATTATTTTTGGTAACACTACAATAAGGTCTCATTTGTTAACATGAGTTGCATTAACTAACTGAGCAATATATTTTTACCACATTTATTAACGTTGTTAATTTCAGTTAAAAATGTTCATGTTCATGTTAGTTGACCGTGCATTAGCTAATATTAACAGATACAACTATGGATCTTAAAAATGAATTAGTAAATGTTGAGATTAACATTGACTAATAAATGCTACATAAGTATTGTTCATTGTTAGTTCATAATGTTGTTAGCTAATGAAACCTTGTTGTCAAGCATTACCTTATTTTCAATGTTGATGTGCTGCCTAACATTTTTGTGGAAACTATACTATTATTTCATGAATAAATGTAAAAAGAACAACATTTATTTGAAATAGAAATCTTTTGTAATCTTTACTGTCGCATTTGATCAAGCATCCTTGCTGAATAAAAGTATTTTCTTTAAAAAAACTGATTACTGAATGATATCATACTGATAAAATGGTTAGAGTATTTTGAGCACAACCCATTTTGCGGCTTTAAGGTTGATCAGACCTTTCTGCAGAGATTATTTCCAACTCTGAAATGAATTAACCAAGAATTACAGACAGGTGTGAAGTAAGTTTCAACTGAAATTTGCTGGTCTGAACAACCCTGGAAGATTAAATAATGATATTTAATCTTGACAAACATTATAAACTCTGAAAATAAAAACTTCCTCAACACATCAGATTACGAACAGCTGCCAAATATATAATTGTTGATGAAAGACTGCACCAGAATGCTTTATAACTGATTTAGGTTACACATAAGCAACATATCTTAAAAATACATTACATAATAAAAAAATAAAAATAAATCAGAAATGTTTTAACAGAAAGAAAAAAAAAAAAAGTAAAATTAACATGTATGTTCTGTTGTTGTGGATAGGTACATGTTATGGCAAAACACAGAAGAGAATAAGAACAGCATTTCATTGCAATGTGGAACATAAAAAAAAATCCTTTTCCATTGATCAGAGATCAGTTATTATATATCAAAATCTTTGCCCGAAATATAAGGGAATCAACACAATTAGACTCTGATCAGTGTAGATGGCACCAGAAAGACCTGTAAAGTCTAGCATAGATGAAGAAATCCAATATATTACAATATAAGCACACTTACAAGTTTAAAAAATGATTTTCTGATTATGGGCTATCAAATTCTCACTGAAAAATCACATAGTATATATCATTTACTTTACAACACTTTTTCCAACGTTATCATTCCAGGTTTCAAAGGGTCTGCTATTTCCTGTTAACAAATGTGACTGAGTTTCTCCTTACAGCACTTCATTTTTTAAAAAAATAAACACTGTTTAAAAAAAAAAAAAAAAAAAAAACAATGGTGCATTACATATCAATCCAAGTCATAACAGAGGCATTATATATATATATATATATATATATATATATATATATATATATATATATATATATATATATATATATATATATATATAATCTGCATGTCTTGATAAAGAACAAAAATATGAGTATATGTATTAGTAACAGAAGCAGTTAAACAACAGGAGAGGGCACAGCTGATTTAATCTCAATCATTAAAGACCCATGCTGCAAAAGTGAAAAATCCATCCCTCTTTAATCATGCTCGCAAGCAGCGCCATCCACGACTGGTGCATTGTGGGAAAGTCTTTCAAATGGGAACCTCAGAGTGACAGGAGCAGGTCTCAGAAGCAGCACCCTGGGCTGTTTTCATGATAAACCCACACAAACATTCATTCCCTGTCACGGCTGCAGCTGAAAGGTGCTCTTTATGGTTCACAACGCTCCTCAAGTAGGGCAACATGTTCAATAACGAAACTGTACCCTGCATTTCATTTTTTTTTCTTTGAAACCGACTCTCTTTCTTTTGAAGAGAAAAGGGAAATAAAAAGTTTACACTTACAAACTTACAATGTATTCCTGATAACTGGATTTTTACAGAAGAGAATATTTAAAAAAAAAAAAAAAAAATGAAATGAAAAAGACAGAGATGCTGTGCAGGTGCCTGTAGTATGTTTAGAGTCTCTGTCTCTTGAGGCACCAGAAGAGATCCGTTCAGCACGTATGCGTGAGGCCAATTATTCAGATTTGTGACAATAAAGGTCCTTAAGCGCTTTGAGCTCCTCGATGAGCGTTTTGTTCTGATTCTCCAACACGGCCACTCTGTTTTCCAGACATTTAACGTACTCTTTCTTTTTCCTGCGGCACTCCCGTGCTGCCTCCCTGTGGTGGAAACACATTATTACAGTCAGGTTATTATAGAGGACACCAAATTAGTCACTCCAACTAAAAATACAGTCAAAACCATTAAGTTAAGGTTCTAAGGGAGACAACAGCATAGAGGTGATATATAGTCATAGTAAAAGTAAAATTACAAGAAAAAATTATCTATAAACAAAATCATGACACACAGATAAATCAAGCATTTTAATCAGGCATGATCAGCTAAGAACAAAAAAAAAGAAAAAAAAGGAAAATCAGTTTCTTCCCCTAATTCAATATGACTACAATAACTGCAACACTACTGTTAAGAAATAATAATAATAATAATAATCATTCAAAATCATTTTTATTTTATATTATATAAAAGTAAACAGAACAATAAAGTAATATATTACTATTACAATAATATTATTGTAAAATAAAAATAATAATTTTATAGGAACAAATTACAATACAATACTATATTATATTATATTATATTATATTATATTATATTATATATATATAATATATGATTTAATGCGTTAATTAGATTTATTAATTAATTACGGTAAAAGCGCATTAAAATTATTAACACATTTAATGCACTTGCACCGCCCCAGACCTATGTAGGTCATCTGACAGTTCATACAGTTGATAGATGATGAATATGATGCAGGGCAACAACTCACTACGTGATGAAGCCTAGCTATATAATGCCATTAGAATGTCTCTAAAATTCAAGATATGGAGGCAAAAATGTTCCGTTTTGAGTATGAGTTTTTGACTCATATTTACATCATATGATATAGTTAAGCTATATCACACGAGTGCTGTTTTTCTATTCAGAATAGCATGAGTGCAAATGTGATACTGATTTTATAACTGTAGAATATATATAAAAAAAGTTAATATTGTGTTATTTTAGACACAATATTGTCTGTTTTGCTAAATTTTGCCAACAAAAATATAAAGAAAGCAGAACTAGTCTCCGAGCAATTTCTGAATCTGTGTTTTGAACAAATCGGGTGAACCAATGATTCAATGAATCAATCATGAAGAGAATTGACTTCATTCCTGAATGAATCAGTCATTTGAATGAGTCGAATGAATGAATGAATCAAATTAATCGAAAGGATGAATGACTTGACGAAGGGCCCCATTTTAAAGATCTAAGCGCATGGTGCAAGTGCACTTAGGGCATGTCTGAATCCACTTTTGCTAGTTTAAGGACAGGAAAAATGGTCTGTGTACCCGGCGCACGGTCTAAATGGGTTGTCCCTATTCTCTTAATGAGTAATGGGTGTGTTTTGGATGTAACGTGCTATAAACCAATCAGAGTCTCATCTCCCATTCCATTTAAAAGCCAGCTGCGCTCACGCCATGGCGGATTCACTATTTACATGCCGGAATTTGCAAGCTGAAAAACTGAACGCTTCTCTAGTGAGGAAACGAATGTGCTTGTGCGTGAGCTTAAGCGCGCAAGCGGACCATCAACGGGACAAGCCGGATTTCACCAAAGCATTTTTATCTTTATGCACACAATAATAATGTTTTACATTGCAGTCCTTTTATTTTTAATATTTGGCAGGTTTGTGTGCGCATATTACACCTGCATTTTGGCGCATATTACTAACGCGCTCTTAAATAACAAAACAAATATTGTAACATTGACTTTAGACCATGTTATTGTTGGTCAATGGCGCAGTCTATTTCAGTTGCCTCAACGTGCCTGAACATAACTCGTTTTCAGACCAGCACACCCATGGACGCACAAATGGGCACAAATGGATTTGCTATTTAAACAACGTGCCGCAGGACGTGAAAAAGATGGGGTGAAACTAGCAAAAAACACTTGCGTCACGCTTGTCCCGCATTGCACTGGGTGTATGATAGGGCACCTGATCATTAAGACATTTACCACCACCTACTGGTAGTTTAAGTTTCTTATTTAGAGTACAGTTTAATTAAAATAATTTCATATTTCAAAAAAAAAAAAAAAAAAAAAAAATCATTAAATGTATAGTTTACCCAAAAATGAAAATGTAGTCATCATTTACTCATTTTCACGGTCCAAAAGTTTGTGTAACAAATTTTGTTGAATCAAATAAAAAAAAATTCTGAAGCTACTTTTTATACTGACAATTTGATGCTTTACACAATAATGATTTCAAATGATCTTTTATTCTATAATATATTATCTTATATTTTATAAGTATTGTAGTTTGTTCCAATTAAATCCAATTATCTTATTTATTCTATACTTTTTTATTTTAAATGCATCTAAATATGCAACAATACACATACCTGTAAATTTTTTCACTGGTATCTGAGCATTATTTACAGTCCAAAATGAGCATGTGCAATTAATCATGCAAATAAGTTTTTAATAATACCTGTTCTTCATTAGCCGAACCTCCCGCTTGCGAGTGGCCTCCTCAGCTCCTCCCTGACTGGGCAGTGCAGGAGACGAGGCCATGACCACACCTGGAGCAATGGTGCTAGCAGCTGCGGTGCGGATCTGATATGCCTGAACGTCTCCTGAGGCCGCTGAAAAAACAAAAGCGGCACAGATTTAAAGATGGCTGGTGTCCTGGACATAGATTAAGCCTACAGCCTAGATTTAATCTACCTCTGAGAAACTAGACCAGCACACTTACTTGTCCTCTTATCTCTTATCTTTACTCTTATCTCTCTATCTGTTGCTGTCTTTTATTCATGGTTGTATGTACTTGCTTAAACCTGAAATATCTTCTATTTATGCAAAATCTCACCTTGCACAACTACTTGATTACTGGGCACCAGTATCTGCTGTCCGTCGCTGGTCTGTGCATATTGCAGGATGGTGGTGCCGGGCTGAGCGCCTGCTGCGTTCGTCATGGTCAGGGTTTGTAGCCCTTGAACTCCATCTGTTCCATTATTGGCTAACTGTATCGCTCCACCCTGAGTAATAGCAACTGAGAGAAAACAAATGGCATAAGGTTGATTTAAATGCAACCAGTATATTCATGAAGTTATCTGAAATATTGACAATGTTTGCATTTCTTTATGTATTTAGCAGGCTCAAAAAGTTACTGTTTTAAAAGTTGGAAAATTGTAGTAATAGTAGTAGTAGTGTATTTGTACTAGAGAAGCAAACGACTTACTGTACTGCCCACTACTTGTCTGGTAGATAGGCGTTGGCACGGTAACGGTTGTTATGGCTGGAGTGGAATCCTCTTCTGATTTCTCTTCTTCTATCCGTGGGACCGCTGGAGCATCGGATGAAAGGTCGTTCAGGATCTTTCTGCATTTCAAAATATCAAATCAAGCATGTGAACAATGGATCGTGAATGATCTAGCCACTTTGGCGGGTTGAATTTTATTATATTCAATTAAATAAATACGCTGTGGGTTGCAGAGTGAAGTGGGACGCTTTATTTACATGTTTGCAGGTTACTTGTTTCTTCCAGCGTCTCAGAGCGGTTCACAGTAAATGCTGCTCCACACAAACTCTGCATGTGCTCTTTCTTTGGGTTTCTAATAACATGCATTTGGGAATGATATAAAGTCTGACCTGCTTTGTGTTTCATAGCGAAGTGTTGTACTGTTATTATTTACATGCGTGGAGCGCATCTCAACAGCTCAGTTAACAAACTCCATCTCTGCATATGCTGTGAGTTTGGGTTGCTAATAGCGTTCTTCTGGGAACACAATGTTCACCATTTCACCAGATTTGTAACAGAAATCATTTATTAACCTATGCCAACATAGAAGAATACATCAATATGTTTCTAAATATGCGAATTGTTGTTCATCACAATTTCAAAATAATAGTTTAAACCCTTGCTTTGAGTTTGCATGTTTCGATATTTTGTTCAAGAAATTACAGTCGCTGTGGCTGTATTTCTATCATAAAAGCGTGGCCAAATATTAAAGATTAAATGGAGATTTCAATTAAATGCTGATGGCCAATATTAAACAAGGATTTGATGCCCTCTGCAGGCATTTGTTATAATACATTATGTACTTAAAGGTGTCATAGAATGTCCATTTCACAAGATGTAAAATAAGTCTAAGGTGTCCCCATGGGTCTGTGAAGTTTCAGCTCAAAATACCCCATAGATTTTTTTTTATTATACCATGTTTTAACTGCCTATTTTGAGGTGGGATTAAAAATGCGCTGATTTGGTGTGTGTACACCTTTAAATGTTGGTGCTCCCTGCCCCCAAGCTCGTTACTCCATTAAACATTGCATAAATAATACAGAATTTGTTCACACAGCAAATATAACTCTCAAAATGGATCTTTACAAACTGTTCGCTAAATGTTTGCTAAAATTTGATTCTGAATGAGTTTGACAGTGTGCTGCACGGTTAACATGGCTAAAGCTAGACACTCTTGCGTTTATGAATTATTCAGACTGCAAGCATTTAAAAATGAAAATAACGACATGGCTCTGGTCTCCGTGAATACAGGAGAATACAGTAAGAAACAATGGTAACTTTAACCACATTTAACAGTACATTAGCAACATGCTAACGAAACATTTAGAAAGACAAATTTACAAATATCACTAAATATATCATGATATCATGAATCATGAACAGTTATTATCGATCCATCTGCCATTTTCGCTATTTTGTCACTGCTTGCTTCACAATACCTGCAGAACGTCTGATGATTTGGCTGTGCAGCTCCAGACGTTAATACTGGCTTGCCTTGAACATGGACTGCTATATGCAAATTTTGGAGGTGTAAATAATAATGATCCCGACTGTTACGTAACTGTCTGTGTTATGCTGGGATTCGCCCTTTTTTCCGTGGTGTTTTTCACGCAATAGCTTTTGTTTTCGTTCAAATTTCATTTTTAATCATAAACTTACAGGTCGAGCCCAAGGGCTAGATTAGAGAACAGACGAACATATGAATGTTTTTTTTTTTTCCCTTAATGACAGTGGAGGCCACTAAAACACAAGCGTTTGTGCCTGAACAGGCAAATATGAACAATGCAATATATAAAAAAATACAATTCCGATTATAATTCCAATTCCGACAAAAAACGAACTAAGCTAAACTCAACTGATGCTCTGTATCTGCCTTAACTCAAATCATCCTTCGGGTCCACATCGATTTAACCCTCCTGTAATGTCTCAGGCCAAATTGACCCCAATGCAACTTTGACATCTCTGAAAAAATATGCTAATTGTAATCAATAGAAAAATGTATAAATATGCACATCTTGTGTTACAGAGTTTTCAAAATGCCTGTACAGATTTTTATCCAATCTGGGATGTCTGGGAGCATTTGAGGATTTGACCCCCTCACAAAAACACTATGGAAATTTACACATAACAGAAAGGTTTAAACTGGATGCTCGCTTGTGTGCAATCAAATGCATCAAGGGAGACTAACGCAGAGGCAACTGTCATTAGATTTTGTGTATTTTCCTCAGACAGACGGCAGTTTTAATTTTGTTCTGGAGGCTGAACCCATGCTCAGTGTTGCCAGATTGGGTTGACAATTTCCAGCCCAAAAGCTCTCCAAATCCCTCCCAAAAAAATCACTACCAAAAGAATGCAATATAATTCTATTGTCACAACAACCAAGGTTTAGAATGACCATATACCTATTACCTTCATAAAACAAAAATGACAAAATAAAACTATGAATACAATGAATACATTTCTCTGCCAGGAGATCAATACAATGGGAAAACGAATCAAAACATGGAAAATACAGTAAAATAAAATTAGCAAATATGACAAAAATGTTTATACTCAAACTAATTAACACATTTTACCCCTCGCACACACCATAAAAGCAGAAAATGTGTCATTTGTGTTCAAAAAATGAAAGACAATAAATATGCGCTTTGTGCTGTGCTTTAACTTCAAACAGAAGTACACATCTTTCTTGAAGTACACACTGTAGAACATAATGCAGAACTTTGCACAGTCAAAACTAAATTAAAGGGTTAGTTCACCCAAACATGAAAATTCTGTCATTTATTACTCACCCTCATGCCGTTCCACACCCGTAAGACCTTCATTGATCTTCGGAACACACATTAAGATATTTTTGTTGAAATCCGATGGCTCAGTGAGGCCTGCATAACCTGCAATGACACTTCCTCTCTCAAGATCCATTAATGTACTAAAAACATATTTAAATCAGTTCTTGTGAGTACAGTGGCTCAATATTAATATTATAAAGTGACGAGAATACTTTTGGTGCTTCGGAGTGTTATGATTCTTCTGCGTCGAATCATGATTCGGATCGCGTGTCAAACCGCCAAACAGCTGAAATCATGTGACTCTGACGCTCCGAATCATGATTCGACACGCTGATTCATAACGCTCCGAAGCTTCCTAAAGCAGTGTTTTGAAATCGGCCATCACTATATAAGTCGTTATTTTGTTTTTTTGGCGCACCAAAAATATTTTCATCGCTTTATAATATTAATATTGAACCACTGTACTCACATGAACTGATATGTATATGTTTTTAGTACATTAATGGATCTTGAGAGAGGAAATGTCATTGCTGGCTATGGAGGACTCACTGAGTCATCGGATTTCAACAAAAATATCTTAATTTGTGTTCTGAAGATTAACAAAGGTCTTACGGGTGTGGAACAGCATGAGGGTGAGTAATTAATCTCAGCAGCTCAGTTAACAAACTCCATCTCTGCATATGCTGTGAGTTTGGGTTGCTAATAGCGTTCTTCTGGGAACACAATGTTCACCATTTCACCAGATTTGTAACAGAAATCATTTATTAACCTATGCCAACATAGAAGAATACATCAATATGTTTCTAAATATGCGAATTGTTGTTCATCACAATTTCAAAATAATAGTTTAAACCCTTGCTTTGAGTTTGCATGTTTCGATATTTTGTTCAAGAAATTACAGTCGCTGTGGCTGTATTTCTATCATAAAAGCGTGGCCAAATATTAAAGATTAAATGGAGATTTCAATTAAATGCTGATGGCCAATATTAAACAAGGATTTGATGCCCTCTGCAGGCATTTGTTATAATACATTATGTACTTAAAGGTGTCATAGAATGTCCATTTCACAAGATGTAAAATAAGTCTAAGGTGTCCCCATGGGTCTGTGAAGTTTCAGCTCAAAATACCCCATAGATTTTTTTTTATTATACCATGTTTTAACTGCCTATTTTGAGGTGGGATTAAAAATGCGCTGATTTGGTGTGTGTACACCTTTAAATGTTGGTGCTCCCTGCCCCCAAGATCGTTACTCCATTAAACATTGCATAAATAATACAGAATTTGTTCACACAGCAAATATAACTCTCAAAATGGATCTTTACAAACTGTTCGCTAAATGTTTGCTAAAATTTGATTCTGAATGAGTTTGACAGTGTGCTGCACGGTTAACATGGCTAAAGCTAGACACTCTTGCGTTTATGAATTATTCAGACTGCAAGCATTTAAAAATGAAAATAACGACATGGCTCTGGTCTCCGTGAATACAGGAGAATACAGTAAGAAACAATGGTAACTTTAACCACATTTAACAGTACATTAGCAACATGCTAACGAAACATTTAGAAAGACAATTTACAAATATCACTAAATATATCATGATATCATGAATCATGAACAGTTATTATCGATCCATCTGCCATTTTCGCTATTTTGTCACTGCTTGCTTCACAATACCTGCAGAACGTCTGATGATTTGGCTGTGCAGCTCCAGACGTTAATACTGGCTTGCCTTGAACATGGACTGCTATATGCAAATTTTGGAGGTGTAAATAATAATGATCCCGACTGTTACGTAACTGTCTGTGTTATGCTGGGATTCGCCCTTTTTTCCGTGGTGTTTTTCACGCACAAGATTTACATATGAAGGAGGAAACAATGGTGATTGAGGCTCACGGTATGTCATTTCCATGTACAGAACTGATTATTATTCAACTATGCCAAGGTAAATTCAATTTTCAATTCTGTGGAACCTTTAGTTTGATTATGTTTATATTATCTATATCGCATTATGTATTTTCACAGTGTTGTTCAATAAAACCACATGATTACTTGCTTTTGATATTTTATTTGAAACCATTATTATTGCCTCATTGTTATTATATATGCATTTTAAGTAATTTAAAGGCTATTGTTCACAAGGCTATTGTCTATTTTTATTACCACAAAAAATATTATCCGATTACTTAACCCTTTCGATCGTGAGTTTAAAATATTCTAACTGTCCCCCCAGAGTGAGTTTTTTTTAAGGCGACAGTTATTTTAGAACATTTGCCTTTAATGTTTCCATGGCGATGCATCTTGCGTGTTACGAGCGCTGAACGCAGCAACAATAACACTGTATGACAGATGGATCGCTATTATTTAGTTTTTCCTTTTATATTTAAAATATTCGCAAAATTGCTTACCATGTCATCAACTATCTGATATTCCGATTCTCAAATATGTGTAAGTGAGTGTGTTTTGTCGTTTTAAAACCTTTATAAATGATCTTTATCTTGATCTATAATGCGAGATGGGTGCCGCCATCTTAGTTTGCGCTGCAGTTCACAGAGTCCTGTCAGTCGGATTTACAGCAGGTGAATTCATCAATTTCTCCCGAAATATATGCAAGTAAGTGGCTGGTGAACTGGAAGAATAATAGAGTAAACTTTATAGTTACTTAGGTCCATTATGTGTGTCTGATATATATAAATGTCGGCAAATTATATTTGTTATTGCTGCTTCCACTGATGTCGAACATCAGTGTGTATTTTATAAAACTCTTAATGTATTGTTTTAATGGTGCTTATGCATATTTAAATGTCTGAAACCTTAAAAGAAACATTATGTGGCTGAAAACGCTGCATAGCTGTGATATATGACAAGAGCTGCGACAGTCTTTTCTTCCCTATTGTGATGTATATCAGAGTTAAATGGTTTCTTAAACAACAAAAAAAAAAAAAATTAGGGAGGGTCTCCATTGAAAAATTATTGGATTGTTGGTTTGTTGTGGTTGTCTACTGCATGCGAGTGACAGCTTGTCCTGCCCTTGCACCAGCGAACACATCTTTAGAGAAGAGATGTCACAGCAAGAGAGACAGGAATTTACTTTCTTTGAAGATTATAAGGGAACATGGACAAATCATTTATAATAAATGCTGCAATATTCCATAAAAAAAATCGGAATTGTCCATTTTGAGTTCATGGTGACTTTAAACCCTTGAGATGAAACTACAAATACATTCAGGTACCTGTATGATGGCCGTCTAGACAGGATCTCTCTCCTCTTCTGGGAATCTGTCACACTGTCCACTGACTCCTGAGAATCATCACTCTCAGCAATGGTTGAAATCTAAGACAAAACAGGAACCCATCAATACTGAAGCCCCATCATCCCCTAAAAAAAAGTTATTTCTAATCAATCAAGTCTTCTTAGATTAACAAACAACAGGGAATAAATACTGAATTACGGTTATTTAATCCTATGTGCTACCTGCATACAATATGGAGTCTGCAAGGACAACTCACACCAGAGGTCACAGTAGACTTTCTCACTGTCCGTCATTTTGACAGGCAAGGTCGTAAAAATTCCGTCATAATCTATTATTATTATCCATCATTTTAATTTTCAAATTTTAATGAAAATAAGATTTTAAATAGCTTTTGTTTTCGTTCAAATTTCATTTTTAATCATAAACTTACAGGTCGAGCCCAAGGGCTAGATTAGAGAACAGACGAACATATGAATGTTTTTTTTTTTTCCCTTAATGACAGTGGAGGCCACTAAAACACAAGCGTTTGTGCCTGAACAGGCAAATATGAACAATGCAATATATAAAAAAATACAATTCCGATTATAATTCCAATTCCGACAAAAAACGAACTAAGCTAAACTCAACTGATGCTCTGTATCTGCCTTAACTCAAATCATCCTTCGGGTCCACATCGATTTAACCCTCCTGTAATGTCTCAGGCCAAATTGACCCCAATGCAACTTTGACATCTCTGAAAAAATATGCTAATTGTAATCAATAGAAAAATGTATAAATATGCACATCTTGTGTTACAGAGTTTTCAAAATGTCTGTACAGATTTTTATCCAATCTGGGATGTCTGGGAGCATTTGAGCATTTGACCCCCTCACAAAAACACTATGGAAATTTACACATAACAGAAAGGTTTAAACTGGATGCTCGCTTGTGTGCAATCAAATGCATCAAGGGAGACTAACGCAGAGGCAACTGTCATTAGATTTTGTGTATTTTCCTCAGACAGACGGCAGTTTTAATTTTGTTCTGGAGGCTGAACCCATGCTCAGTGTTGCCAGATTGGGTTGACAATTTCCAGCCCAAAAGCTCTCCAAATCCCTCCCAAAAAAATCACTACCAAAAGAATGCAATATAATTCTATTGTCACAACAACCAAGGTTTAGAATGACCATATACCTATTACCTTCATAAAACAAAAATGACAAAATAAAACTATGAATACAATGAATACATTTCTCTGCCAGGAGATCAATACAATGGGAAAACGAATCAAAACATGGAAAATACAGTAAAATAAAATTAGCAAATATGACAAAAATGTTTATACTCAAACTAATTAACACATTTTACCCCTCGCACACACCATAAAAGCAGAAAATGTGTCATTTGTGTTCAAAAAATGAAAGACAATAAATATGCGCTTTGTGCTGTGCTTTAACTTCAAACAGAAGTACACATCTTTCTTGAAGTACACACTGTAGAACATAATGCAGAACTTTGCACAGTCAAAACTAAATTAAAGGGTTAGTTCACCCAAACATGAGAATTCTGTCATTTATTACTCACCCTCATGCCGTTCCACACCCGTAAGACCTTCATTGATCTTCGGAACACACATTAAGATATTTTTGTTGAAATCCGATGGCTCAGTGAGGCCTGCATAACCTGCAATGACACTTCCTCTCTCAAGATCCATTAATGTACTAAAAACATATTTAAATCAGTTCTTGTGAGTACAGTGGCTCAATATTAATATTATAAAGTGACGAGAATACTTTTGGTGCTTCGGAGTGTTATGATTCTTCTGTGTCGAATCATGATTCGGATCGCGTGTCAAACCGCCAAACAGCTGAAATCATGTGACTCTGACGCTCCGAATCATGATTCGACACGCTGATTCATAACGCTCCGAAGCTTCCTAAAGCAGTGTTTTGAAATCGGCCATCACTATATAAGTCGTTATTTTGTTTTTTTGGCGCACCAAAAATATTTTCATCGCTTTATAATATTAATATTGAACCACTGTACTCACATGAACTGATATGTATATGTTTTTAGTACATTAATGGATCTTGAGAGAGGAAATGTCATTGCTGGCTATGGAGGACTCACTGAGTCATCGGATTTCAACAAAAATATCTTAATTTGTGTTCTGAAGATTAACGAAGGTCTTACGGGTGTGGAACAGCATGAGGGTGAGTAATTAATTACATTTTTTTCATTTTTGGATGAACAAACCCTTTAATCGTTGATCGCTGTGTTTACACTAACGTCATGATGACTGATTGGATGGATGACATGCACACTTCGGTTTTGTTTTTTAACCAATTAATAAAATAAAAATGTTTGAAAAATGACAAACTGACCCCAAACCCACCCAAATTTTGTCCACCCACCCAAACCAATTTTTACCCGCACAATCAAATTCAAATCCGCCCAATCTGGTAACACTGTAAATTAGGGCTGTGTATCACCAACAATTTCACGATACGCATCACGATACTAAAGCCACGATACGTATCACGATACTAAAGCCACGATACGTATCACGATATGGTTCAATTTAGAATTTAAATTTCTTTTGACAGAGATTCGTAACAGTAATATGTGTTTATTGAATAACCAGTGTTATAACAGTCATGATAACTGAAAAAAACTATTTTGTTTTTATCATTAAAAAAAACTATTATTTAAATTAAATCAATGACTAATTTCACTTGCAACAGTAAGTTGACTTGTAAGAAAACTAAGTTAGTTAATTATATCGGCTATAATATCATAATAATGTCAATACTGCCTGTTTTTTGTTTGTTTGTTTTTTCATCTGTAAAAATATTTTTTTTGGATATCAACTAAAAATATGTTCTAGAACAACATACGTTTTTATTAACGTGGTCTACAAAATATGCGCTACATGAGTTTACAATACACACTTAACAATAACGTTCATTAATTAAACATCAGATAATGTATTAACATGAACCAACCATGAGCAATACATTTGTTACTGTATTAGTATACACATACTAATTTAATGCGCAGGTCTCCTCTCATGCGTCCTCCCCACTGGACGAGTCAATATCACTTTTGTTTCGCTTTCAGATATCTCTATCATATATGCCATCACTGCTTTTAACTTTCTAGATGTAATTACCGAAATCAAAACAGTCCATAAACTATATCCTCACGAAAACGTCAGTCAAGCCAGCTTGCGCCTCAACCTGAGAGATCGGCCTTCAAATTTCTTGGTTTCTGAATGGACGGTTTGGCTTGGTTCGGCCATGATTTATACACCATCGACCTGTCCTAAAATGTTAGCACGCATTGATCGATGATTTGGAGATTGCGTGTCTCTCCCCTATGGTTTCTCCGTTCGAGAGCGTCACGTGACGTCACGTGATTGGCTAGATTTAAAAGCAAGACAGACACGATATGGCAGCTGCTCTATCGATACGCGCATCGTCAGGAGTTCATGACGATGTATCGTTGTATCGATATTCTGAGCACAGCCCTACTGTAAATACTGTTACAAGTTACAAGTGACAATAGATCACCCTCAGTGTAATCTGTTAAAATGATGGACAACCTTTGGAGTTTTCCGTCACTGCTAAAAAAAATGTCAATGACGGAAAATATTGAGAAAATATTCACAACAGAATTATGTAATGAGATGTTTACGGTTCTCTCTTCAATGAACCATCACGTCAGGCTTACCTGTACAGTTTGCACCTGTGGGGATTGTATGACAGAGGGCTGGGCTGCCTGGATGACCCCGTGAACTTGCACTGTTTGCCCATTGGGCAGCTGAACTAAGGTCACTGTGGGCGCAGTAGCTGATGCCTGTGCTGCAGCCATCGAAACCTGCGTCAGGGAGGTAAAACAGGGTGAGACTAAACTAAGTTAAAACTGCACTGAATTAAAATAACAACCCTCATCTACATGCATAATACTCTAACTGTTGGATTATAATCAGTCTTGCCATGCTAGAAAATGTGTTTCCAAGGGCCTCAAAAACATGCAATGCGAGAAACTCACCTGTGCCAAAGTGGCAATTTGCTGAGTATCTGTCTCTGAGACCGCAGTGTCACCGCCCTGCTGGACATCTGCTCCTGCCTCCATGGTCATTTAGATAGCCTGGACATGCAATTCAAATATTTTATTTTGGCCAATATTAAGGATACCATGAATATACAATATACTATGAATATATAGGGTAGGTCACCAAAGTCCCCTGAAAAGAGGACGTTTTATCGACGTAAATGTATCCGAAAGGGTGCGACCACAAAATTACTCTGCCCACAGACTGACTGGGCTTGTCAGTTTCATTTTGAGTATTAATTTGTGTAGCCTGAATGGTTGTCTTATAAAATAAATGCGGTAAATTAAAAGAAAATGAATAAATTAATCACGTATAATATATAATACAATGCAATATATCATATAAATTCATTTGTTGACATTCTTAGAGGGGTGAAATGTTTGCATTTATATAGTCTTAATTTAGTTTCAGATGGCAAAAATAATGTATGGCATTACATAATTAACATGAAAAATAGATTGTAACAAATGTAGCCACCAAGGGTTAACACATGAATGAGAATATGTATAATTAATATTAACGAAATACACTTTGAAGGAGTGTTAAATCTGAAACTTTAATCATCGTGCTCAACAAACCAGGCTGACTCCATTTGCCGCCTTTTTTTTACTTCCGTATACAGCTGTCAGTCAGATTTGAGCTTTGGTTTTTAATTATTTATGAATATAGCAAAAGAAGAAGAAGAAAAAAAAAGAGTGCAAGCGAAATAATTTCATTTTTACGAGTGCCTATTTACGTTATAGATATTTAAAGTTAAACAATTCAATAAATATAAGTGCTTGCATTTTTAGGCATGTTTCGACTTGTAAAATAGTGTGCCAGTTTGAATGAAGCAAGTATGCAACTCAAAATCAGTTTTATGGTGTAATTTGAAGGGAATAATACTCAAGAGGAATACATTTTCTCTGATTTTATTTACCAATTAAATCCACAATTTATTACAGAAGATAACTGTTTTTGTGGTACAGAAAGACCTTTGCTTGGAGGAGAATGCAGTAAAGATCTTTAATGTAACACGCAAAGCTTCGACTGCTCGATAAACCAATGCTGGAGTCAAGAAAAAAATCATTTCATGTGCTGTATTTCCATCAAAAGGTGCCATGGACGAGCGATCGCATTCATAACACTATGCATCTCTTATCCTTTCCACAAACAGTCGTACTTCGCAGAACCGTCGCGCTTTCCTTCTTCGACTGCCTGACTGACTCATTGTCTGCAAGCAAGTCTGAGCTATTGAGAAACATGCCCACCGCCGCCATGATCTCTTTGTTACACACGGATCGACCATTGCGACATGTCCACTAAAACAGCAAGTGCATTATCTCTTTCCCCCACGAATGCGTCTCTTCTTACCCGACACAGACTCGCCTCGTCACTCCCAGGCCTCCGGAGCTCCACTTTTATTTAGTCCGACACGTAAGAGACCGCGTCAGGCTACACCTCCGTCGCGTCACCGAGGACAACAACACAGAGATAGAGGGGGACGAAATACAGCCCTAATTCACGATCGACAGAATCCGAGGTGTGGGCGGAACATGCCGAATGATGTCCGAAGATACACGAACAGCTAACGAACAGAGTCGGATTCACACGAGCTCTCGCTGCAGGTCTACTCGGTCTGCTCACACGAGCATGCGTCAAATCCTTGAGCTATGACTGGCTGCGCATGCGTCAAATCCTTGCGCTATGATTGGCTGCCCTTTGTCGTAATAAATATGAATAAATATTCAAATGTACTGGACATGGGGGTTTCAGTCTTTTAGATGACATGAACCATCATTCTCATGCAAGGAACCTTTTACGGCAGCTATATATCCTCCTGGGACCCAGGAATAGACTTCTGTCCTCTGTAGTGGACATTATATTTGAGTGATTTTCTCTGACATCATACATGTCACAGTTTTAAGTCTGGATGTCCTGTAAAGAGCACATTCAGGGCTTTGCAGAGATACCAGATTTTTAGAGGTTTCCCCATGACAACAACAACTTCTTGGTCTTTAATTATGACTGAAAATGAAAATTAGCACTCTTATGGAAATATGATAATATTTTGTGATTAAATTTAAAATTTATTTAAATCGGATTAATTTTCAAATTGTTTATTATAAATCAACATATCAGGAAAATATTATGGGGTTTCAAATCAAAATATGACTTTCTGTTATGAAACAGAACATTGATTTCATACATGTCCACTGTAGAGGACACCAGGACTTAAATCATGTTTATCAGGCATTTTAGGAGACACAACAAGTGAATAGGGAAAGAAATTATATGTCAGTATTCCTATTAATTATTAGATATTATTATGAAAATGTTACCAATTATTGCTCCCATTATTACACTTCTTTTTTCATTGCATGTTGCTCCAAGAATACATTAATATGCAAATTAGATACAGTGTATAGATACATTGTATTGAATGGGAAAACCGATGTATGGCCATTTTAACCTCATATTGCATAAAGTAAAATGGTATATCAATTAATTCCATTATATGTTTCATAACATAGTTGAGAATCATCTTTATACATAGTTTGGTTAAAAACAATATTGAAGCCTAAAAATTGATTGGTGATTAAAAAAAAATTCCATTGTTTTTGCCTATAAATGTCATTTCATGTCATTTTATTTTTTAAACAACTTAGTCCTGGTGTCCACTACAGAGGACATATCATAACATATGAATAAAATATAATTTTTAAAAAAATATATTTTTTCATTTGTTTCTTATGCTCTAAACAATATAATGACATGAAAAAAATGCTAAATTCAAAAAAAAAAAAAAAAATGTTGGGTCCCAGGAGGATATTATCATGTAGAATAGTATAATATTATGAATATGTGTAAAATATTATTTTGAAAATATTAGTTTAAATCAAGCTACATTATTAAGTTTTTTTTTCCTTCTACTCACTATAATACTGTACTGTTATTTATGTATTTATTTATTATTCATGTATTTTAATCATTTTTATTCTTTCTTTATTGTAGTATAATTTCTTATTTGCGTATGTTAATCAATTTTTATTTACTTTTAATAATTTAATTGAATATATTTTTGTATTTTAATCTCTACATAACTTAATTATTTTAATTTATATTCAAATAATTTTAATAAATCAATGTATTGATTTATTTTAATCAAACGTTTCATTATTTATTTATTTTAAAGGATTAGTTCACTTTCTAATTAAAATTTCCTGATAATTTACTCACCCCCATGTCATCCAAGATGTTCATGTCTTTCTTTCTTCAGTCAAAAAGAAATTAAGGTTTTTGATGAAAACATTCCAGGGTTTTTCTCCATATAGTGGACTTCAATGGAGCCCAAACGGTTGAAGGTCAAAATTACAGTTTGCAGCGATCCCAGACGAGAAATAAGGGTCTTATCAAGAGAAACCATTGCTCATTTTCTAAAAAAAATTAAATAAATAAATTTTATAAGTTTTAACCATAAATGCTCATCTTGAACTAGCTCTCTTCTTCTTTATTTGAATTCCGGCAGTGTAGACATTGCTAAGTGTATTACTGCCCTCCACAGGTCAAAGTTTAAACTAAATTATCATATAGAGGGTATGCATCGATGTCACTTTCCGGCCGAAAGCGCGCTCCCTCAGCTGGACTGAGTGGCAAAAGAACCTGCTGCATGATTGTATTTAATAGGGGAAACTGCAAAAACACGAGTAAAACTAACAAATTACACTAAAGGTTGGAATTGAATGTGTTCCTTACAACTTGTCAAATAAACCTATTCCATGGATATTGACATGCAGCCAGGAGTCGTGTTTCCTGACATTTATATGTGGCTGATTTCAAGGCCGGGGAAATACATAAAGCAAATTTGCCTGTGAATATTTTATATTTACAATATAGGTAGGTTTAAATCCGAGTAATCACTTATATCAATGTTATATCATCATATCGTCCAGCCCTAAAACATAGCTTTATAGTATAGTTTTTGTCAGTGTTGTTTATTTAAAAACACCCAATTATGCAGAATATAAGATGGAAAATATTTAATTGATGAGTTGTTAACATAATATATAACAATACAATATATACGGTATGATTTTACCTCAAAATCCAACATTTTGACACAAAATGATAAATGCAGATCCATGTTTGCCTGAAGTCAAGCTGTTTCTGTGAATTGCAGTGATCCATTAGCTTTTTTCTTTGTTGCTTTCTGCAGTTTTTTATGACAAATCTATTTGTACAGTCAGTCACAAAGCTCTTTCCCGTTTTGGATGTGTTTTTTCGCGACATTCACGCTGAAAACTAATGCTGCCGCTCAGTCTTTTGCCACTCAGCGGGCGTGACCGCAGTCGTAATGGTCGACGGTGACGTCACATGCATACCCTCTATACAATATGCTAGTGCAAGTATATAACAATTAGTTCAAACTTTGACCTGTGGAGGGCAGTAATACACTTAGCAGCATCTACACTGCTGGAATTCTAATAGAGAAGAAGAAGAGAGCTAGTTCAAGATGAGCATTTATGGTTAAAACTTATATTATTTATTTATTTACAGAAAATGAGCGATGGTTTTTAGATAAGACCTTATTTCTCGTCTGGGATTGCATAGAACGCTTTAAAGCTGCAATGAAACTGTAATTTTGACCTTCAACCGTTTGGGGCCAGTTGAAGTCCACTATATGGAAAAAAATCCTGGAATGTTTTCATCAAAAACCTTAATTTCTTTTCGACTGAAGAAAGAAAGACATGAACATCTTGGGGTGAGTAAATTATCAGGAAATTTTAATTTGAAAGTGAACTAATCCTTTAATCGTATTTTCATTATTCATTTTACGCTAGTTTCCTTTAAACATTTCCACAGACCACCAGCACTCCCTTGTGGACCCAAGTTTGAAAACCCCTGGCTTGCTCTGTACTATGTTTCAAAAGGACAAGGAAAAAATCCAACCCGTATTTTGTTTATGAGACTCATAAATCCGACAAAGGAGTCCTCTGTTTTTGCAGCCAGATCTATGGGCGGTCCTTTCCAATATGAGGTTACGATTGGATGACTTGAATGCAACGTCACGGCAACGTACACCAATCAAAATGAAACAATCTCTGCAGAAGAGCACAAGTTTTCCGCCTACTTGCCAAGAACCAGGAAATAGTCATGATATTTTGATAGACGACTCTCACTTGATATTAGTCATTGTGAAACACTTACTTTTCTGTTAGTTTCGTGGTCGACAGAGTTTGTTGCAGTTATGGCATCGTTATTCAAGAAAAAGACCGTAGATGGTAAGTTTTTTGCTGCTGCTCTAAGGGCTTGTTTGTTTTCCAAAGCCGCCCAGCAACACTCTCACGTCAATCATCGTCTGGTTTCGTTACTCATTGTTCAGTTGTTTAATACATTTAACCTGTTTTTTATTCTAAAACGTGTTTGGGGAAGCTGATCTGACTCGAGTCTAAGAACTAATACTACTTTACAGTATCGCGTTAAAGGTGGTCTTGATAGCAAACTAATAGTTTATGAAATCACTGGGCCACTGCTGTATCGTTCTAATATGTCTTATAAAAGTAGTAGGATACATATATATTATTTGTTATGACTGATTCAGAAATTTCAGCATTACTAATTTAAAGGGTAATCGATAACTATGTCTCCTGTCATACTACAGATGTTATTAAAGAACAAAACAAAGAGCTGCGGGGAACGCAGAGACAGATTACAAGAGACCGGACAGCACTGGAAAGACAGGAAAAACAGCTGGTGAGAATCCCCACCCATAAATGTGACGTGAATATGATGCCAAAATGTTCCCCTTTCTCAGCAGTGAGGTGTGTGAGATCACGAGGTAATGTCATTAATGTCACAGAGGGCCTTAGTGTGTCACCAGATTATGACTCGGCTCTTGATTCTGTTTCAAGTTGAGATAAGGGCTGTTTTTGTGTATCTTTCAGAAGTTTTCTTATAGCTGCCCGTCATAATTCAGTGGTTATATTTTAAAACCAGTGTAAACATAAAAACAGTAAAGGTGATGATACACTGGGCAACTTTTTGAGCAATTTTGCTGGGCAGTTTCGCCAAACAAAGTAGTTTGGGCACTTACCCATTGAGAATGGGCAACAAATTTCTATCAGATAGAAATTTGTTGCCCATTTTCAATGGGAAAGTGCCCAAGCAACATCCCTCGGCAAAATTGCCCAGCAACATTGCTTAAAAAGTTGCCCGGTGTATCATCACCTTTACTGTAGTTGCTATAAATTCACAGTATAAAGTTCTGTGACAGTGTTTCAGGGATTACAGAATGGTATATTGGTGCCTGTATATTTTAGAACTTTTAGACTTCCTTCCATTGTATTGAACTGAAGCCAAAATGGACCGTTGAATGGGCACTGACACGTTATGCAATACGTCCAAAAAAAAAAAAAGTTTGGAGCCTGGGTATGCGCAGAAGGAATCGTCAGTGGAGCCCAGAGGCGGAGTCGCGGTATCAAACTTCCGCCCAGACGACTGCGTCATCATTAATGTATTTTAAATAGACTATAAAAATGATATACAATTTAAAATTCTACCTATAAAATAATAGGCTATTCTGTTTCTAGAGCAATAATATTTTTGAAACAGCAAATTTAGTAGATAAAATCAATATAATATGCCACTAGAAACAACTCTAAATCGTCAGAAACGGTCCTGCCATTTTAAATCGTTCAACTAACATTACAGGAGATCGATTGCTGTAATTAGAGTAAGCTATCATTAGTTTTGTCCTGCTAATTATTATTTTATACCCATAAAAATAACAAAAATAACTGCCAGATAATGATCATCTGCTTTTTCCCGACATGGTTAACATTAGGTATGTTATCTTAACTAATAACATTTATTAATTAGCTTATAAGTAACACCCATACTTAATGTTACAGAAAAAGGTTCAGTGATCCGTCAGATCCTGTAGGTCGGTTAGTTCAGTTTACTGCTGAACAACTCATTTTGTTGGTGTTAAATAACAAAGAAATTGAAAATTAATAGTTAGTTAATACATCTTCAATCTCCCCTCGAAGCTCCGACAGTCCTCAGACAAGCTGTCAATCAACTTCGAACGCCCAGTTTTTATAGCTTCAAATTGCTAGCTAAAATCTAAATCATCACAAAAACGAACAATTGAATATATATCAGCGTGATAACAACTACCTTAAATGACCAAAACCATCTTTAAGAAAGTTTTATTTGAAACAGAATTTATTTTTAAGTTTTCACTGAAGTCTCATTCGACTGCATTGAGAGGGCGGGGTTTATGACCTGTATTGCATCCAGCCTCCAGGGGGCGATCAAAGAGCCCGCGGCTTCACTTTTCAGAACGTATGAGACACACCCGGTTGTGACGTATTTCAAAGTGAAACGGAATATTGAATAGAGGGCAGAGTTTTACTTCAGCGCTCCTCCTCTCCATCTCTCGCTCATAGCAGACTAACGGTTGCAGGGGAGTGGTTTAATCGATTTCAACCCAAGCCGTCAAACTGATGTCATTAGAGAAGGGGCACCGTTGCAGAGGGGAGGAGCATTTTCAGATTTTGATTAAATATTACGAAGCCAAACTATTTTTTTGTGTGGATTGACTTGCACGGATGAATTGTTCACCACAAAACTAACAATTTGAGCTAACAAAACAAATAAGGTCCATTTTGATTTCATGTGTACTTTAAGTGATATAATATATTAATTTACTTGATCTATCATAATCTGCTTTTGCTTTTCACCTTTAAAAGTACTACCCATATCCATTATAATAATACATGTGGTAAAATGTAAAGCCACATGATGAATTGAGTTCATCATAAGTGGTCGTGGCCTTAAAACATGGCCAATACCCATATATAGGCTGGTATATATACACACACACACACACACACACACACACACACACACACACACACACACACACACACACACACACACACACACACACACACACACACACACACACACCATCAGGGTAACAGTACGACACTAAAACAATGTGAATAAATACAAATATAACAGAAAAAGTAACACAAACACCCTAATGTACATTATTAATAACAAAAATTTGAAACAAAATTAAATAAATTTGACCGTGTTTTACAGTAGAAATAAATAAAATGTTAAAATTTGTTTTTCCACCATATATGATAAGGTATAGGGCAGTTCAACGAATAATCGTGATTAATCGTGTCCAAAATGAAAGTCTGTGTTTACATTATGTGTGTGTGTGTATAACACATTCATGTATACATTTAAGAAAAATGTTTTATTTATATATAAAATATTTATATTTATATATAATATAAATTATATATACATGCATATATTTCTTAAATATATACATGTATGTGTGTGTATTTATACACATAATAATTAAACACCGAACACACATTATGTAAACACAGACTTAACTCTAAGTTAACCAATTAAAACGTTAGTTCACCCAAAAATGTAAATTCTGTCATTAATTACTTTTTCTCTTCAAGGCAAGGCAAGTTTATTTGTATAGCAAATTTCATACACAGTGGCAATTTTTATTTTTATTTATTTTTATTTTACATAATAAAAATAAAACATAAGGAATAGAAATAACAGTAAAAACAGAGAATTTTGCTATCTGGATGGATGAGCTAGGAAGTCTTAGGGAGTTTTTTGTTGTAGTTGTTGTTGCTGTCCATCAGAGTGGATCTAAATAGATCTTCCTCACACGACAGGACTGCTACCTGTTAAGGCACTTCAAACTCATAAACAAAGTTTCAATCTCCCCTTTTGCCAAGACACCTCAAACTGCGTCATACAGCCCTAATCCCCCTTCCGGAGATATTTTATCTATGCAAACCAGTTCAAATTTCCCCCTTTGGAAAGTGTCCTGACTGCAATCCAGAGATATCTTAACCATGCACCACAGCTCAAATTTCTCCATGGTTTGTCCCCTTATCCAAGTTTACCAAATTTTAACCTTATCACAAATGCTTTCTTCCTAATTCTTCCATCTCTTTCAACCAGACAGCAATATTTAAAATGCATTAAAAGTCAGAAATGACAAGATGATACATAAAATATATAAAATACATTAAAAATGAAATAAAAACAAGAAAAGGAATTACAATAATAAAAAGATAATACATATAAAATAAAATGCAAACAGTTCAGAATTTTTTTATTAAACTGCTCAATTCATATGGATTACTTTCATGATCTCTTTATTAACTTTATGAAGTGTCAAAGTGGCAGTTGTGTAGCTGTCTATGGAGTGACAGAAAGCTTCAGATTTCATCAAAAAGATCTTCATTTTTGTTCTGAAGATGAACGAAAGTCTTACAGGTTTGGAATGACATGAGGGTAATTAATGACGGAATTTTAGTTTTTGGGTGAACTAAACCTTTAACAGGTATTTACTTTAGCATTTTTACAGGTTGTTTGTTTTTGCAAGAAAGAATTAGAAATTTTTTTTCTTTGGCTTTTTACATAAATGTACAAAAGATCTGTGTTTTATGTATTAAAGGTTTTATACAAATAAACATTATTTTTTTTATCTTACTATTACGCTGCCTAAGCCTTGTTTTAGCTTAACTGTGAACTGAGAACTGTGTAATGCAGTTATAATGCCATCCATCCTTAACCATTTCCTACTATCTGTTTTCTTTATCAAAGGAGATGGAAATCAAGAAAATGGCTAAAACAGGAAACAGAGATGCCTGTAAAATTTTAGCCAAGCAGCTTGTGCAAGTGAGGAAACAGAAAACGCGTTCATATGCTGTCAGCTCTAAGGTCACCTCCATGTCCACACAAACCAAGCTTATGAACTCGCAGATGAAGATGGCTGGTGCCATGGCCACAACCACTAAAGTAAGATCCTTTTGTCTTTTTGAACTCATGATAACTTTGATAAAAGTCTGTTCTAAACCCCAGGAATTTTAACTCCGTTCCATTTAGGCAATTCAGATCTACTATGATTTCACATTTAAGTCATTTTGTAGTCCTAAAACTCATAGAGAATGAGCATTTTAGAGCCATGGCTTCCCTATGGAATTTCTAATGGGTTTATGGATTTGGATTTAGGAGTAAAATAAGGATTGTGGCAAACGTTACTGAAAGCAACTTTGATATTTTGTTTATAAAATTCTCTTTCATGTGAAAGGATATTAAAGTAATGTTAACCTTATTTTAATCAAATGGAAAAGCACTATTCAAAACCCCCATTTTAAATTCCCAAGGGAACTCATGGCTCAAAAATGCTAAATTGCTTCCGGCTAGGGCTGCAAATTGATGTTGTGCACGACTTAACTCTATTAATAATGTAGGTAAATTGTTTTGGTTTTATTAGTATTTGTTCTAATTTGGGCCTATATGTTGGTCTATTAATGCATAACTGGCGCAGTGTAGTGGGATGCTGATACACAGCCATCATTCTTTCATAATTGCATAAGTAGCCTAAAGTGCACATTTTAAAATGGACATGAATCAAAGAGTGACTCAGTTGTTTGTGCCTCTGCCTCTCTCAAAACAACTTACAGACAATGCAAGCTGTCAACAAAAAGATGGATCCAAAGAAGACCATGCAGACCCTCCAGAACTTCCAGAAAGAAACAGCAAAGATGGACATGACAGAAGAAATGAGTAAGATGTGTTTTTATTTGTTATTGCGGGTGTTTTTGTAAGTGGATTTTGATAGTTAATGTTATAGAAATCCTAAAGGAAGTTATTTGACAACCTTGTTTTTTGCCACTCCTATGATGAATAGCTTGTTGTTTCCAAAATGATTGAGTGAAAAAAAGAGGCCCACTTGGTTTTCACCTGGCATTAAGATGTGTTTTGTTCGATCGTATCACAAGTGGACAACGCTAAATACAGGTGTAAACTGGGTCTAAAACGTTTTGAGCTTGTCCACTTTCGATCACTTCCAGAGGTAGTCGAAAACATATTCGACCGGATTGCTTTCGTATTGTAAACACTCATGTGGTGGAATGTGTTCGAACAGCCAATAAAGACCACCTACTCTACTCTCTTGACTTAATGCGCAAACATTATCGAAAGCACGCTAGCCAGATGGGATTTAAACTTTGTCAGCTGAAGACCCAAGTTTGCTTTGAAGACAAAAAAATGTACCAAGCACAATGTTCTCTCACCATTCCTGATTTGTAACACACACTCACCACGTTCGGCCGGTCTGCTGCTGCTGCTCTCCGTGTGTTTTTCCGCCGTCATGTGCGCGTTCATATGTAAATTGAAAAAAGCAGGACAGAAGTGGTTGAAAGTGGACAAAAAAGACGGATTAAAATACCAGGTTTAAACCGATATGTCTCCCTCGTCCACTTGTGATCCGATCAACCAAAACGCATCTTAATACCAGGTGAAAACAGGGAAAGAAATGACAGAAAGTAAATGACTGCACACTAATATTATTGCTCAAAAAATGTATACACTACCATTCATTTTTCTTTTTTTGAAAGAAGTTACTACATTTATTTTGGAAGGATATATTAAATTACTAAAAATGTGACAGTTAAGACAGAAAATATTTCTTTTTTAATTAAATGCTGTTTTTTTTTTAACTTTCTTTACATCAAAGAATCCTAAAAAACAGTTATTTTATTTGTAATAATATTTCACAATTTACTGTATAAATGCATCCTTAGTAAGCATAAGAGACTTACCTACTCAAGTGTAGTACGAAATGCAACTTTTTGACATTTTGGTTTTAAGTTCACCTTTCTTACATTGTGTTTGCACCTGTAGCCAACTTGAGTTAGATGTGTTTTTTAATTGTAATAATGAGTTAGATGTGTTTTTTAAACCTTTTCTTTCCCCTGTGTTTGTGTCCGTTTACAGTGAACGACACTCTGGATGAGATCTTTGAGGATTCTGGTGATGAGGAAGAAACTCAGGACATTGTGAATCAGGTGTTGGATGAAATTGGAATTGAGATCTCAGGAAAGGTAAGAACTGAAAGATTATATGGGCATCAGTCAAATCATGTTAAGGCACTAGATTCAATAAACTGTCTTATTACTGTTGTGCATTAGTGTTGAAATCCATTTGTGTCCATTAGGGTTGCATAATATATTGAATAAAAAAGTCCTATGCATTGCGATATGATTTCACTGCATTAATCCATAGACTTTATGGAGATTCAGAGAAAATACTGGCATAATTGATTATGCATATATGTCTGTCATATGCAACAGCCAAGCAGCAGTGATGCCAGTGTGGTACAGAGAATGTTTAACTGAATTTACAAATGTTTTTGCAATCAAACAAGGCCAAAATGAGGAAGCACCTCGACTGTGGGGAAGCATTTTGGTTTTTAAATTTGATGACCATGCTCAGTCAGAAGTGGTTATAATAAAACCTGCAGACCACACTTGCTATTTAGAGTAGAAATATGACAAACCTCTTCATTCTGTCTAAGCACGCAAGCATGGATAGCTCTAACCTTCTTCCATAAGTTAAAATTTTGATCTATTTTTAAAAAAACTTTTGTTTAGAAGGCCTGTTTTTTCACATTGATATATAACTATATGTAAAGAAGCAATATGAGAAAAGATCACACAAAATGGAGTGTCAAAGCGCTGAGCCTCCCATAATTTGTTGATCTCGATGTTCTACATTACATTTAGCATAGAAATAATTGAACCCTATGCATTCAAGCCTTTTTTAGGTTTTGCATTTGACTTAGAGTAATCCTGGATCAGTCTTTCAGAATGTCACTTCAGTACAAGATTTGTGGTTTAATCTAAGATATGTTTTATTTAAATAGAAAGAACAGGAGATACTGATCTCCTAACTAAAAACAGGAGCTATGAAGTAAACCAACAAGTTTATCACATCACATTACTCACTTGTATCATGCAGCCCTAATGTTTATGTAACTATAAAATCCCTATTTACAAATGCCAGTAGAGAATTTTACATCACAGTGGGTTTCATTTAATGATAATTGCATACAAGTGTTCTTGTACAGGTTCTTCAATAGAAGTTTTTCATGTAAAATTACCATTGTTTATGTGCATAGATTTGTGATTGCCTCTTAAATTTGCACAAAAAAACACCAATATGTCAAGAGTATTCCACACAGCATCACCTGCACAGCCATTCATCACTCTTTCAAAAAGTATCCTTACGTTCTCAGATGTCCTGAGTGCACATGCAGCAAGATCTTTGAGTAAACAGATTTGCTATAGTCTCCCAATTATCACTATTGATGTTAACCGATGTTAACCCACCTATGACAACTTCTGCTTCTGTGAACTCCAGAAAAGTTGCCATAAACACCTTTCATATAAGCCTAGACTACATGTGAACTTTTTTTATTATATAAGTTAGTTTTGTCATGATACCAAAATTGAATTAGATAGTACCATATTTTTGCAATTCTTGGTCTCACATTCGGTACCATAGCAAAAAATATTTTAACTGTTTGAAAATAAATAAATAAATAAAAAATAGAAAGGAGTTAATTATTAATGAATTATTATATGTAAATGACAAACAGTAAGGATGCCGTTTGGTTTTACCTTATCAATTCGAGCCAGAGTCCTCATCACCTACAATTGCAGTTGAAGCATTATACACTAAGCACTTATACACTATGTATGTACTTATGCTCGGCCATGAAGTGTATAAACTTTAGGTTACACTTTATTTGAACATGTCCTTGTTACAGTGTAATTATGCATTAACTGGTAAGTACTGAGTAATATTAATTAACTATGTGTACTTACTATAGGGTTATGGTTAGGTTTAGGTTTGTTGTAGGGTTAGTTGCATGTAATTATACATAATTTGTAGTTATTACTATAGTAAGGACACTGTAAAATAAAGTGTTACCGAACTTTATAAGGTTATTTTGTCATTCAGCATCGGAGTCTGATTTAGAGCCCTGCATTTCTGCCTGAGCAAGAAACTCAGGCAGAAATGCAAAACAAACATAGATCCATAGATATAGTGCTGTGCTGGCATAAACATGATGAGACCATAGCTGCATCTCATTTCTGAGGCATGTCCTCATGTTTAGTGTAGCAGAGAGTGAACCTTCAGCGCAGCAGCTGGAAGAGTGACAATTGGATTAAAATTAGTGATGTTCATTTCGGTGTGACCCATTAAAAATACCAAAATGTTATTTTCAAGGCTTTAGTTTTATATATGTGCAAATATGGCATATAAAACAACAGAATATGAGTATTCACACGTCACATACCCGCAGCGTTTGAATGGAGAAATCGCGCCGGCGCCTTGTGCACATACACAACATACACACAATCAGTTCTCACATTTTTTACTTGACATCACAGCCTGTTTCAAAATAAAATACAGTCAATCCAAGTTACACTGCTCAATGTATATATAGGCTAGTCTGTACAACCTGTGGCGTTCAGCCCTATACTATCGACTCACTTAAAAAGCACATGTGAAGGATGTATTGTTGGAACGCGAGCGAAGTACAAAGCCTATAATTAACATAATAAATAATAGTAATAAATAATAGTTTAGCAGATTGCTCCCACCCGCTCTTATACATAACTAAAGCTGCAACAGTTGAGTGCATGAAGGGTCCAACATTCCACACTTCGTTTTTTGGTTATTTAAAGTGAACTACTCACACTATTTATACTACAAAATGGCATAGAATAGTGCATACTTTAAGTACATGAATTGGGACGCACCTGTCTTTATAGATGAGTCATTCATTCATTCATTAGACCGATTCATTCAAAGACACAGATTCATTCAGTAACAAATCATTGTGTTGCTCAGAGATTTACAATGGATCGAATAGTTTGGAGATGGATTACAATGGATTAGTTTGGAGATAATTTTGTTGGCAAAATAGAGCAAAAACAATATTTTAAGTCTAAAATGTAAGTCACCTAATATTGACTTCTTGTTTATTAAACTAAAATCAAAATCACATTTTCAGACGTGCTGATTATCGGGAAAATGGCACTCTTGCTTGTGTGGTATTGTTTATAGATTTTTTTTTTTTTTTTGCACCATAAATTGGATTTTGTTTTTTTTTTTGCTTTTTGTGGCATTTTTGCCTCCGTTAATTTCCGACCCTGATGTGTGTGCGGTGGGGGGCGAAGCTCTTTTTCAAACGTAAGCAGAGGCTGCTTCTGTTGCAAGGCCCGTTTCAAGTGAAACATAGTAAAGGCAGCTACTGATTACACTACATGAAAGGTAATATCCGAAAAAGTATAATAGGGGCACTTTAAAGGTGCCCTAGATTCAAAAAATTGAATTTACCTTGGCATAGTTGAATAACAAGAGTTCAGTACATGGAAAAGACATACACTGAGTTTCAAACTCCATTGTTTCCTCCTTCTTAAATCTCATTTGTTTAAACGACCTCCGAAGAACAGGCGAATCTCAACATAACACCGACTGTTACATAACAGTCGGGGTGTACGCCCCAATATTTGCATATGCCAGCCCATGTTCCCAACATTATGAAAGGCATTAGACAAGGGCAGTGCACAGCTGAATCATCAGACTAGGTAAGCAAGAAATAACAACAGCGAAAATTGGCAGATGGAGCGATAATAACTGACATGATCCATGATAACATGATATTTTTAGTGATATTTGTAAATTGTCTTTCTAAATGTTTTGTTAGCATGTTGCTAATGTACTGTTAAATGTGGTTAAAGTTACCATCGTTTATTACTGTATTCATGGAGATAAGAGCTGTCGCTATTTTCATTTTTAAACACTTGCAATCTGTATAATTCATAAACACAACTTCATTCTTTATAAATCTCTCCAACAGTAATTGGAGTGTAATGTTAGCTTTAGCCACAGAGTACTATCAAACTCGTTCAGAATCAAATATAAACACCCAAATAAATACTATACTCATATGACCCGAAGCATGCATGCAGCATACATGACGAACATCTTGTAAAGAGCCATTTGAGGGTTATATTAGTTGTGTAAACTTTGTAAATGCACTGTATAATAGAGTCGTGAGCTCGATGGGCAGGGAGCATGAGATTTAAAGGGCCAGCAGCCCCTGAATCGGTGCATAGTTAATGATGCCCCAAAATAGGCAGTTAAAAAAATTAATTAAAAAAAATCTATGGGGTATTTTGAGCTGAAACTTCAGACACATTCAGGGGACACCTTAGACTTATATTACATCTTGTAAAAAAAAAAACGTTTGATGGCACCTTTAAGCGCAAACTTGAATGAATCATAATTTCTGTGAAAGAATTCACGCATATTTTATTTTAGAGATTCATAGAGAATTAAATATTGTTTTTCTGTTCCCTACGGCCTACGCAGTGCAGTGTCATAATTATTGAGACTTTGATTGCAGCAGCACTATCCATCATATCGTATTTTGATCCATAATGGATTTTTTGTTTCCCCTGCAGATGGCTCATGCCCCTTCAGCTGGCCGAAAGCAACCAAGCGCCGCCACATCCAAAGCAGATGGTATATCAGATGAGGAGATTGAGAGACAGCTCAAAGCCCTTGGAGTGGACTAGTGCTCATTCACACACGCACACAAACACCTGATTATTGCCTGGCAACAGGAGGCAACAACACACTCCACTCAGATTCACAGACACGCATTAGGATACATCCATACCGAATACTAATACATATACACACAGTTGCTGATAAATGGACAGTCTAAAAATTCACAGTCACAGACATGCCTTCTCTGGGATAACTGTGCCACAGATGGCAAATGCAATTTTTTAAATATTACTATTTATTTTTGACCATGAGATATGACTAGCAAGGTTGTTTAGGATTCTGTTTTTGGCTTTAGAAGGACAAAAAAATAAAAAAGTTTGAATACACATGTTGTAAATGAATATACAATGCCGTCAAGAATAAGGCGATTGTGTTCCCCCGAAATCTACAACTTCAGTCTCTTTGATCAATAACTCTGAAAATCGCATTGGTGTAAATAAGTTTGACAGAAGAACTCTACCTCTGTAAACATAAGAAGTGACAGGGCTGGCTCTTTAGTCTCGCAGTGTTTTGTCTTGTCCTCACTTTACCTTGCTGTTCTCCTGGTGCATGACAAAACACTTGTGTGAGTCACATCTTTAGTTTCCTGTTCTCACCTTCACTTCATTTATGAACTGGAAATGATGGAGTTTGTCTTCTGGGTTCAGATCTTGCTTGGATATTTTGAGTGCTCATATTTTATTCAGCTGCTTTTCAGGGGCAATGCCAAACTAAAAGAAGTGTGTTCCTGTTGAGCACATTATTTATCCTCCTGTGATGTCTGAAGATGGTAGCTCTCCTTGATTTTTTTTTTTTTTCATGTGCCTGAGGTCTCAGGTTGACAGTGTGTGTGGTTTTCTCTTGCGGTTGTATAGGTGTATCGATCAAGTCAGTTATTCTGACTTCAGAGACACTTGAAAGGTTAATATTTCCTGTTAATTTAAATCAGGCTGTGACCAAAGTAAGGATTGTTATTTTGAGTCGCACGTGAAAGCAGCATACTCAGCTTGATCTTTATGCACAGAAATGGGTTTTAGGTTGACGATAGACACTTATACACTGCAATATATCATAAGGATGTAAATAATGTAAGCATGAAAGGTTAATTAGTTTAGAGTTTGTTTAATCTACAGTGAGAGTTTTGAAATATGGGTGATGACTTTCCTTTCTTAAAATTTGTTCACTGACAGGTATTGTTCAAATTTAAGGGGATTATATGCCCTGTTTAACCATAAATAAAATTTGTAATAATATGTGACTTGTTTATGTTTTGTTTCTATAGACTTGTGGGAAGTTATTTGCTTAAATAGCCATTTACCACTAGAGGGCAGATAAACATGCTTAAATATTTACATTAGTTACCAAGTGCATAAGATGCAAATTTTTTAAAGAAATTATTTTATTTAGCAACGATCAATTAAATAGGTCAAAATTGACTGTAATTCAATTCAGATTTATAATGTAACAAAAATTACATTTTTAATAAATGTTCTTTTTAATTATCAAAGAATCTTGAAAAAAAAAAAAAAATCAAATCAAACTGTTTTCAATGTTTATAATTATAATATTAGCCCCAAATCAGCATATTATTTCTGAGGGATCATGTGACACTGAAGACAGAAATAATGGCTGCTGAAAATTCAGCTTTACTATCACAGGAATAAATGACAATTTAAAACCTAAATAAAACATAAATAAATGCTGCCTTGGTAAGCATGCAAATACATAATTATAATATAAATCATACAGACCCCAAATTCTTAAATGTACTTTGATTTGCAAATTAAAATTTATCTGTTTTCTTGGGCATTAGTCCCACATATAAGACCAATATTGCCTTCAACAATAATTTTATCTAGATTTATTTTTTGAAAATGTCTTAAAATATGTTTGTGGTAATAGTAATCATCAATCTGATGTTAACAGAATTCCAATAATTGTTAATGAAAGTTTCCAGAATATTGGAATTAACATTAAAGGGTTAGTTCACCCAAAAATGAAAATAATGTCATTTATTACTCACCCTCATGTCGTTCTACACCCCTAAGACCTTCGTTCATCTTCGGAACACAAATTAAGATATTTTTGATTAAATCTGATGGCTCAGCGAGGCCTGCATTCACAGCAATGACATTTCCTCTCTCAAGATCCATAAAGGTACTAAAAATGTATTTAAATCAGTTCAGTAGTTCAACCATAATATTATAAAGCGACGAAAATACTTTTTGTGCGCCAAAAAAAATAAAAAAAATAATGACTTTTCAACAATATAGTAATGGGCCGATTTCAAAACAATGCTTCGGAGCATTATGAATCGAATCAGTGACTCTGATCTCCTATCAAATGGCTGAAATCACGTGACTTTGGCGCTCTGAGTCACTGATTCGATTCATAAAGCTCTAAAGCAGCGTTTTGAACTCAGTCCATCACTATATTGTTGAAAAGTTGTTATTTTGTTTTTTTGGTGCACAAAAAGTATTCTCGTCGCTTTATAATATTAATATTGAACCACTGAACTCACATGAACTGATTTAAATATGTTTTTAGTACCTTTATGGATCTTGAGAGAGGAAATGTCATTGCTGTGAATGCAGGCCTCACTGAGCCATTGGATTTAATAAAAATATCTTAATTTGTGTTCTGAAGATAAATGAAGGCTTTATGGCTCATTTTTGGGTGAACTAACTCTTTAAATTGCCCTCTTTAAAGAAAGAGAGAGTCACATATTGCTTGAAATATGTTTAAAAAAA
This sequence comes from Chanodichthys erythropterus, assembly GCF_024489055.1. Lineage (NCBI taxonomy): Eukaryota > Metazoa > Chordata > Actinopteri > Cypriniformes > Xenocyprididae > Chanodichthys > Chanodichthys erythropterus. Next base: position 29,244,269 of record NC_090232.1, read on the forward strand.
ACAGACTGTTTCTCTGACCTTAATCCTGTATTTCAAAAAGTACAATAGTTGGGAGACTTGAGTCTGAGATAATACAAACCTTTTTGGTTACGGTCGTTCGGAAGCATTTATCTCAATTTAACAGCTTACTGACTTCAAACCCAGAAACTGCCACTAGTGTAGGAGTCCTTTGAGGATTACTGAAAAATGTGTCACCCTCACATTTTCACTTCATTTCACAGAGAGACAGAAGATGCACATAGTAAAATCCTTCTGGCCTCCTTGAACGTCTTGAGACGCAAGTATGCATGACTCATAGGCAAATGCTGGCCTCCCACTCGCAAATACTTGAATATTCCATCCCAGTCAGGTCATGCCAGACTAGCCATGAAGAAGAATCCAACTCAAAGTCCAAAGGTATCTTAATTTTAACATTTTAATATTTTCCATCTGTTTTTTATTTATTATTTGTTTTGCAGTATATGGTTAAACAAAGTAACAGAGATGTCGCCAAAAGACTGTGTGAAGTTTAACTACAGCTTCTGGGCAGCCATGGTCAGACAGGCCCAAGGCTAGAAATGATTCTGCAGGTATGCGTTTGGCAGAAGCAATTGATATTGACTTTTCTTCAGAAGTTGACATTTTTATATCTGTCTATATTATTCACTCAGACACCGTAGGATATGACGGGGAGATTTTGTGTGTGGGTCAATATGAAGAGATGAAAGTCCATCTTTTGTCATGAATATGGCTATATAGAATCTAGAGGCTGCAGAGAAACACAAAGGCCTTTGCCTTTTGCATGATTGTTTGTTAAATATTTTGGCAAAACTTGATCCATGCTTTCAGCTGCAATTAAGCGTTTAGTTGTCCCATATCTTCTTAATACATTTTTACAAGAAAAAGAAAAACTGCACCCACTTGTAGTGCTTAAATCAAATTTGACTCGCATTGAAAACTATTAAAAATTCAAGAATTCAATCTGGAAACAAACCCATAGGGGAAGAAAAATGTGTTATTAACTATAGTCCCAATGTGCAATGTGAATTGATTAACATTCATTAAAATGATTAGACCCTTTTGTGGTTAATTTTAATAACTTTCTGGCATTTCTTAATCACTAATCTCTAAAGTAGTTTATAACAGCTTCTGTATTTAAAAGACTAAACGATACTTGAATCTTGAACTTGAATTTATGGAAATGAATACCTGCTATAATAATAAAATCATATGCTAATTTAGTTTATTATTATTTAAAATGACTTACTCTCTAGTCTACAGCAGGTCATTACATTTATTTGTATAAATCTTAAATTTGCAGTAAATGTTCTTATAGACAAGACAAGATCAATGATAGTGTAAAATATAAAATAATAATAAAAAAAACCTTCCAAACATTTTATTTAATTGTCTTATATATTATATACACTGATCAGGCATAACATTACTTCCTAATATTGTGTTGGTCCCCTTTTTTGCTGCCAAAACAGCCCTGACCCATCGAGGCATGGACTCCACTAGACCCCTGAAGGTGTGCTGTGGTATCTGGCACCAAGATGTTTGCAGCACATCCTTTAAGTCCTGTAAGTTGCAAGGTGGGGCCTCCATGGATCGGAACGAACTCGTTGCTGTGCTCCTCAAACCATTCCTGAACCATTTTTTCTTTGAGGCAGGGCACATTATTGTGCTGAACGAGGCCACAGCCACCAGGGAATACTGTTTCCATGAAAGGGTGTACATGGTCTGAAACAAGTCAAGTCACCTTTATTTATATAGCGCTTTTCACAATGCAAATTGTGTCAAAGCAGCTTTACAGTGATAACAGGTAAATAATTTTGGCTGCACAGCAGCTTTTAAAGAAAATGGTGTCATTGTCCAGCTTAAGTAAATTCTGTATTGATTCATTCCATTGTAAAAATCAATAGTTATTAATGTAGTTCGCATGCAATGGTGTCAGGCAGATCAAAAACATTGTTGAATATCAAATGTCCCCAACTAAATGTCCACTGACCTAATTTATGCAGCCTAACAATCCTTTAATGGATTTGAAAACATAAATTGATAATGCGTTATGTGTATGCCAGGTTAAAGAGATGCGTTTTTAGTCTAGATTTAAACTAACAGAGTGTGTCTGCTTCCCGAACAATGCTAGGAAATTTTTTCCAGAGTTTAGATGACAAATAGGAGAAGGATCTACCGCCTGCTGTTGATTTTGATATTCTAGGTATTAACAATTGGCCTGAACTCTGAGATCGCAATAGACGGGAAGGACTATAATGCATTAGGAGCTCGCTCAGATACTGGGGAGCTAAACCAATTAGTGCTTTGTAAGTGATTAGCAAGATTTTAAAATCTATACGTAGGGCTGGGCAATATACCGCATGCATTTGTCACGCGCATTTCGTCAGTAAAGCCGGTTCCCTGATTACCGCTAAATCGCCATCACCTGCTTGCGTGGCTTGTCAGTGAACTACGGCTCTGTCTATTAAATGGCGCTCCATTTGAAAGCAGGTGATGGCGATTTAGCTGTAATCAGGGAACCGGCTTTACTGACGAAATGCACGTGACAATCGCATGCGGTATATCGGCCAGCCCTATCTATACGATGTTTAACAGGAAGCCAATGCAGTGTTGACAGAACCGGGCTAATATGGTCATACTTCCTGGTTCTAGTAAGAACTCTAGCTGCTGCATTTTGGACCAGCTGTAGTTTGTTTATCAAGCGAGCAGGGTAACCACCCAGTAGAGCGTGATTCATCAGACCAGGCCACCTTTTTCCAATGCTCTGTGGTACAATTCTGATGCTCACGTGCCCACTGTTGGTGCTTTCGGCAGTAGACAGGGGTCAGCATGGGCACCCTGACTAGTCTGCGGCTATGCAGCCCCATACACAACAAACTGTGATGCACTGTGTATTCTGACACCTTTCTATCAGAACCAGCATTAACTCCTTGAGCAATTTGAGCTACAGTAGCTCGTCTGTTGGATCGGACCACACGGGCCAGCCTTTTCTCCCCACGTGTATCAATGAGCCTTGGTCGCCCATGACCCTGTCTCCGGTTCACCACTGTTCCTTCCTTGGACCACTTTTGATAGATACTGACCACTGCAGATCAGGAACACCCCACAAGAGCTGCAGTTTTGGAGATGCTCTGACCCAGTCCCTTGTCAAACTCTTTCAAATCCATACGCTTGCCCAGTTTTCCTGCTTCTAACGCATCAACTCTGAGGACAAAGTGTTCACTTGCTGCCTAATATATCCTACCCACTAACAGGTGCCGTGATGAAGAAATAATCAGTGTTATTCACTTCACCTGTCAGTGGTCATAATGTCATGCCTGATCGGTGTATAGGTCTTAAAGTTTGCAGCAGCTAAAACCTCTGCCAAATAACAGTCAGTATATTATGCATTATGGGGTCACATGGATCAGACATCTTCAGTGTTAAACAGTTGTCATCACAAGCATTTCAATGAGGACTGCGAGGAGGTGCGCACTGGTGATGCCACTAAGTAATGGAGAAAAAAGTCTAGTGGGGAAAAAAGTAATTAATGTTGAACAAAACACTCCTAATAATTCACTTACTGCAGTCACCTCTACTTATTCATGGGAAGGGATAATGGTTAAATTGCATTGCTGCAGAACAGCAACCGTTTTTTTGTTCTTCTGAATTTATTTACATTTTGAAAGGAAGTAATTTATGCTGTTTTGCATGCAAATTCTAGGAAATTTTAATTAACATTGTTTTTTTTCTTCTCTGAGATAGATTGTGGTAATTTAAATAAATTGTGTAGGATAATAACCATTTCCCTTTTCAAACAAGAAAACATCAATAACTGGCATGTTACTCCTGTTGACTAAGTGGGAACATTTTACCCTAAAACTATGAAGAGCTATGACATTGAAATATGACCAACATATACTCCTAATACCTTTTTGGCAACAACTTGAGCTTGAAATCTTTGTTTGATCTCATAAATAACTCGGCAGACAGCACAGCCAATGTTTTGTGCCTGAGCTATATTTTATAACATTGTAAAAACTGACAGCCCATAGACACAGTGTATGCATTTCTCAAACTTACCCTGTTACATGAGCCAGTTTTGCTCTATTGTTCTAGTGAAACCTGGATACCCCAAGAAATTGTCTACAACATTTAGTTATAAGAGAACATATTAAACACATCACTTTTTAATGAGGCTTTCATTCACCATGTTCAATCACTTTTGCTTTAAACCAGCTTTGAAGTGTCTTTTAATTATGGTATTAACAAGATTAATGAGCTAAAATGTCATTACAGCTATTTTGTAACAATACACCACAATCTCAAAGGCAATGTTGCTGGTTGGCAGTAGGAAGGGACCAAGCAATTCAATAATCAAATATATATCTGTCATGCCTGCTTCCATTTGCATCAACATCGCCTGATGGCAACAATGCCTAAAATGCCTGGATAGGCCTATTATTATCTTTCATGAGCTATGGAAAGTTCCATCTTTTTATGAATTCATGGATTATGGGTTCCTTATGATGGTATCCAATCATACACTTATGTGTGAGGGTTGTAGGTAGGTCTAATGTAAAGTATGGGCATTTCTGTATGTTATTTTGAGACACACAATGCTCATGATTGTACTACAGCTGTGATCAGAGCAGTAGTATTTTCAATCCAGCACAAGGACATCTATGTTCTTCTGCCAGCATTTATCAAAGAGGGGTAGCAGATGCTGGCTATTGCATTTAAATTGATTTAATACACCAATGGTCCCTCTAATTTGTGTTTTTGCTGAGCAAAACCTTTTATTGGGCAGATCCTTTAAACACCTGAGCAGAAACACTCCACACTCTTAAGAAAAAATGGTTCCAAATTAGGGTTTTTCAGCTTGTAACAATAGTAGAACCCTATTTGGTGCTAAATTCAACCCTTTTTATAAGGTACCAACCATGCTTTTGAATATGCTACTGTGGGATCCATGGATGAACCAGACAAATGAATCGTTCAGATGATTCTTTCAAAACATAATTCCAGAAACCCAAGCTCAGAGAATCTAATTTTCGGTTCCAGTCCATCTACAGAACAACCCCTGCTAGGTACTTTTATGACACATGCTTCCTGACTGAAGGAAAGGTGGAAAAATTTTAAGTTATTTGTAGAAACCAAATGGTCAAAAAGACAACACAATTTAAGCCCAAGAAGATAAAGAGTCTTTGATCTCCAGATCAAAAGAGACAGAGACAATGCAGGCCTGTTTCTCTGAGTGACCTAACTTTACAGAAAAACCCACAGAGACCAATTTGAACAATTTGAAACTGACTTATCAAGCATCTTTCAACTGCATAAAATTTATATCATGTCCACACATGCTACATGTAACCAGTTATGTACCCACAATTCATGTAAATGTGATAACTTTTGAATGATTGATTGAAAGTGTGTTTATGTTACAGCTCAGACAGTGCCATTAGTACTCTGTAAAACCTCAGTTTCCTTCTAATCGCTAACCGTTTCTCCTCCCAATGTGCTTTATATTGCTTTTATATACAGCATCCTGTGCAGAATTCAAATGGGTCCGATACCTTTTGTGATCTGAGCCGACTCCTGACGCGCATATTATGATCCGCTCTGTGCTTTTGTGTCTCAGACAGAGCGGACTTCATTCGTGTCAAAGGAAAGCATATATACACTGTCTGAATCATTCCCTATTCTCTATATAGTGCACCATGTGCCATTCACCATGTAGAAACTAGTAAATGTGTGAGCAAATGACCGATTTCGAGGGTAGGAGGAGGCGTGACTTCAGATTCTAGAGAGCATTTGATTGGACAGAAGCTGAAGTGCGATGTCATGGAAATTCGTGATCCATTTTAACGGAAGTGAGAGACTGTAAGTTTTGAATCCTTATATCTCCTAAATGCAAATTTTTTCATTGTTTTGGAACACACCAGCTTATTCATAACCTTAAGGCTAACATATTCATACTCAAAGCTAAAAAACTTTAAAAAAAAAAAAATTCAGGGGGACTTTAATGGTATTATAAATAACCTTTTAAATAATAATATATTTTCATTAATAATATTATAACTGTTGTTAGAGCACTGTCATTTTTACTACAATTTCCCATGCAGGACAATAGAAAGTAAATATATAGTAATAATATTACTATATATTTACTTTCTATTGTCCTGCATGGGAAATTGTAGTAAAAATGACAGTGCTCTAACAACAGTTATTTGCTGAATACATAAATAAATATGAATAGATAAAATAGCAATTGACATTGAACATGATATGAAGACCAAGCTCCAGTGAAATATCTTCACAATCCTGTCTTCACATCCATGATCCATCATTATGTGTATTCTGAGTGGCAGTTTCTCTCTGTAGATGATGGGACAGCATTGGAAATACACAACTGAGTTTAGAGTTGCAGTATCTCTTCCATTTATATAAAAACAATGATGTTTATGAAGGCCAAAATTAGCAAAAATGCATGTGAGCACTTCACAATGTTAAAAGGAAAAGGTGATATAAAGCCATGGGATAGCTTTAATGTTTTTTGTGACTGTAATTGGATGGCTGAGCTCCAGAAAATCAGTAATGAGGTGGCTTTGACAGTTACAGATTTGAAAAACAACTCTAAAACTCTAACACAAATAACTATTTACAACTTACAAACATTCATATGTATAATATTGTGTATGTGTATAATGCATATGCTGTCTATTCGGTTAGCTCAAGAAAACACTTTTTCCCCCACACATTATTTTTTCTTGCATTTCTTTTATTTTTCTTTTTTTTTTTTTCTGTCTGCGCAGGAGCAACATCAAAGCACAGCAACAGACTTGCAGCTCAGAGGGAACATTTCCCAAGGAAGTCATGTGTATGTGTTGGTGTGCGTATAGGAGAGACAGAGAAAGCAAGTTCAGAGAAGAGATGGAGGTGTGGTGTCTGGATCTCTGTCTGGGTTGTGTGACAAAAAAAAAAAAAAAAATCAATAAGGTTATAACTATTCACATTTAGTTTATTGAGAGTGAAAGACAAAGCATAATGAAAAGAGATGAGTGAGAGCAGTCTGTCTGAAGAATCAATTTTGTGAACTCATTACAACAATGTGAAGTGGTTAAAAAAAAGTTAAAATTCAGAGATGGATGTCAGATCCAACTTTTATCTCTGATCAACACGTCAAATGGTGTCACCCAAAAAGGAAGGCATCCTGATACACACACACACACAAATTATCCATTGGGAATTTTACTTCTGTTACATTATATTCAGTTCTATGTGATGTAACAAAAGTGTGATGCTTTGCTGTGCTATCCGACCATGCTGCCTTATGGTTAAGATATGTATAGGTTATTTGTCATTTTGTCTCAATACTGACAAGATGATAAATGTTGTATGAAGTGCCCTCCTGGGCCTGTGACGCAAATATCAGAGGTTTGGTTCAAGATACAAGTGACCTGTGAAATAAGCCTCTTGAAAAGACACTTAAGCCCAGATTGCACCAGGTTTTGTAGAACGTATTTGTACCAAGTTGTGTTTCAGTCTGCTTAACCCTACACTGTATAGATCACACACACATTCCTTATATTTCATGCCAAAGTGTCTGCGAGATTAGATGTAAAGGAAGAGTTCATTTAATCATGTCATTCTAAACTTATATGGTGTTATTTCTTCAGTGGAACAAAATAAAAGATTTTGATGAGAATTTTTCAACTGTTTTTGTCCATACAATGAATAATATTTGATATTTGTGACATGCAAGAACAGTTTGACTTAGTTGACATTGAAGGTTTGTGTTACTATATTTGATGTATGTGTGCATTGAACTTTGAACTGATTTGAGATTATATTTTCATCAGTTTATCTTGTAATTTCATAATATACAAGTATTGATTTATTTGACACTAACTTTGTCTTTTATGAAGCTTAAAGTCCCCCTGCATTCAATAATTTTATCCCTTAAAACTCATTTTTGATCACCAAAATGGCTTATTTAAACGTTTTTTTCCTGTGAAAAAAAAAAAAAAAAAGTCTTCATGCCTTAAAATAGCTTGGATGTAACTCTACACCCTTGCCTTATTTAATATATATGCGGATTAATGAATATGCAAATTAGCCCCGCCTCCACTCTCTTGCCAGCTCAGAGATCCACTCAGTCAACTTACCGAGGTAAACGCAGCACAATGGTATCGCTCTTTGCAACACCGGACATATAACGGAAATTAACATGATTAGCCTTTTGCTTGACTATGTTATCAAACAGCTAATAATGTGTTGCTAATGTTACACAAACCATGTTCCTGTTCTCCATGTCAAAGTCAGAGAGCTGCCTTATAAAAATCCTTACAAAAGCTTTAACAACTCAGAAGCAGACAGAAGCGTGATTCGTCACTCCAGAGAACACGTCTCCACTGCTCTAGAGTCCAGTGGCGGCAGGCTTTACACCACTGCATCTGACAGTTTGCATTGCACTTGGCGATGAAAGGCTTGGATGCAGCTGCTCGGCCATGGAAACCCATGAAGCTCTCTTCACACTGTTCTTGAGCTAATCTGAAGGCCACACAAAGTTTGGAGGTCTGTAGCTATTGACTCTGCAGAAAGTTGGCGACTTCTGCGCACTGTACACCTCAGCATGCGCTGACCCCACTTTGTGATTTTACGTGGCCTACCACTTTGTGGCTGAGTTGCTGTTGTTCCCAATTGCTTCCACTTTGTTATGATACCACTAACAGTTGACCATGGAATATTTAGTAGTGAGGAAATTTCATCTATCACAGTACCACACTTGAATTCACAGAGCTCCTGAGAGTGACCCATTCTTTCACAAATGTTTGTAGAAGCAGTCTGCATGCCTAGGTGCTTGATTTTATACACCTGTGGAAGTGATTGGAACACCTGAATTCAATGATTTGGAGGGTGTCCTAATACTTTAGGCAATAATAGTGTACATCAGTATACATCATTCACCGGCCATATTGCTAAATCTATACGATTTTTCATATCAACAGAAAAATATAGCGGGATAACCTGGCTTCTCTCGAGACTCCCCTGTTAGTTCGCTGTTAATGATATGCTAAATCCCGCCGGCACATTGACATGATTGGTACAAGGTAGTTTGTGACACTACAGACACCAGTGATTTCAAATCGTGGTTTTAGACTGTCTTTTTTCAACTACATTTTTAAGGAGAAAATACTCAGCAATGGTGTTGGCATATGAATTTACACATGGTTTGTCTTAAAGCATTAAAAACACCACATAGACATATGAACAACATTAAAAACTTGATTTTCACCACAGGGTCTTTAACATTTTGAATCCCACTGACTTCATTCATGAAACATTTTTCTTCAAAATATCTTGCGTTCCAGAGAAGAAAGAAAGCCATATGAGTTTGGCTCACTTTTTGGGTATACATTTAATCCTCAAGTGAAATCTTCCAACTCCACAAACATATAATGGGGCTGCAGGCTAATGTGGTGCTGCATAAAGAGAAATGAGAAGGATCAGGGTTTATAGACACATTTAGGCATGATATTTAGGCAGTTTTGTATGATTAAAAGGCCATACGCATATCCCACAGCTGTGTGGTAACAGCTGATATCCAGTCTATTCATCATTCAAAAGCTTAAGGATTTGGGGTTATAGCAAGTAGAAAAAAATATATGTCTGAGCACAAAGGCAGTTTGCCCATGTTTACACAGTATAAATGGACTTTGAAATTTATAGCTTCCTTCATATTTTTGCAACAAGAAGTTTGAAAACTATCTCTGTGTGGAAAAGTGCTGCATGGAAGTTCTTCAAAAATGTTTACTTTGTGTTCTGCAAAACAAAAATAACAGCTTATAGGGTTCAAATGACAGTGAACTCAGTGAGTAAATGATTTTCTTTTTTGGGGTCAGCAATTACTTTAAGAACATTCACTATAGTTTAAACTTTCAAAAGGCATCCTTTCTAGCAAACAAAAATAATTTATCCATGTGGGAATGTTTGCATACAACCTGGAGGCAAAGCAGAACCTACAATATTTTTCCTGATGTAAACAGTTAATTCTCCACAGGTTAAATGAAATGACTTGACATCTGCTGTAAACAAAGCTTACAGAAACTGGTGTTCCGCAGGAGGAATTTTAGCTTTGGCTTTCATATGGGGTTCAGATGAATAGGGTTTTTATATCCAAGATAAGCTATAATGACGAATCTCTGCTCCAGGGAAAGACTGACAGAATGAGAGGAAAGTGACAAGCCGTGTGAGAGCATCATCACAAAGGCTTCCCATCCCTCCTCCCTCCCTCAGTATAGCCCACCTGTTCGTGGTTTATATCCTTCACTCTCTCGTTTTTATGTCTCGCTCTCATTTTTCCCCGTCTTTCAAGCAAGCCCTGGCCTTGTTACAGACACTCTTCCTGTTCAGATCCCAATCTCTGTCTCCGAGTTATTAGAAATCCAATTCCCTGCTTCTCTGACCTCCCATCCTCTACATTTCCTCTTTCAACATTTGCTGCAAAACTTTTGATGTGAGTAAAACATCCTGACCAATCAGGGTTTTGTTTGCTTCTATTAAGACGTAATCTTCCCTCCATCTCACTCTTGGGTAAATATGCACATATATTAGAATGCATTACCTCCATGTAGGCTAGTTACTCTAGTCCTTTCCAGAGTTTATTTTTATAATATGCACCGCTGGCTGTCATGAAGCATGAACCCTATCATTTATTGAGTGTGCTTATATTTGGTGGGATCTGTTCTGCTTGTTGAGGTCTGACAATCGGAGCTTCACTGGTTACATAACAGCCAGATTGCAGAAGGTTTCCATGCTGAAAATGAATCATATAGCCATTTGAACCACCCTGGAGGACCTTGGATAGCATAATCCACACGACCTAATAATCACTACAACACATATATCTTACACCACACTATCCTCACATACACTGTAAAATGTATTTGGGAAATTCTTAGGAAAGTCATTTCGCCTGATAGATCTTTTTGTTTATTTATTTAGGAAAATGACGCTTAAAAATCTTGAAGTGAGTCGTGTTCACGTGAACTGGACACAATCAATCCAACTGCTGAGTAATTCTTTACTCGGTTATACAGCAGTGCCTCCCTCTCATTAAGCACCTGTCAGGCGCACCACGGCGCGCGGCTCCCACGCACTAGATGAGTCGCACGCGCTCTCATCAGGAGCAGTAAAGTATAGCAGTCTCACGCGGCTCCGACATTCCGGCACTCTCACAGTTCCGTCAGTTGTAGGGAATTCTTATCCAGGGAAACCGTTCTGAATCGATGACTTACTCTTTTTGGAATCACTAACCGTAAGTACATTTTTAAATTAGTCAAATTAGCAAACAAGGTTTTGACCACCTGTTTGTCGAAGTCTATGTGTGTGTAGTTACATACAAATACAAACACTTTAAGTAATCTGGATTTACTGTTCAATTTACCTTTTTTTTATGTATTTAAACGTACTCTTCAAGAAAATCTCATTTAGTAGGCTAGATGAATTCATGAGAATCTCTTGCTCCAACCAAAACAGACAATGAAAGCACAGTACTGCAGGGATCCACAATTCCCTAAAGGTTTTGGTCCAAGAGAAACGAAAATGATAACAAGGAATTATTTAGCTTCTGTCTTCTTCTTTATGTAGTTTCTATATATTCAGTTGAGTTCTTGTAGCTATTGTACATCTTCTTGCCAAATTAATTCTTGTCCCATTTAAATTATTGGTATAACATATTATCACAAATGTCCAAATGGTCTTACTTTATATTTAATTATTTTGACTGTCAGGAAATGTCTGGTCATAGGTATATTTATAAACTTTTTACCCTAAAATAATATTTATGACATATATTTATAAAATACATATGAAGACTTCAGATGCAAAAGCCTCTAAGTGCCATCAAAACATTTCTTCTAAAAAGAGCATTTTTATCAAGCTTGTATGTTTAGGTTCAGTAATTTCACTTTAATGGCAATTAATAGGTCCTTTTCATTGTCATTAAAGTGAAATAACTGAAAATATACATACAAGCTTGATAAAAATGATCATTTTAGAAGAAAATTTCAGATGGCACATAGGCTTTTGCATCTGAAGTCTTCATATTGTATAATATATTCATGAATTGTAATAATACATAAATAAATAAAAGGATGGATGGATGGAAGTTTCCATGTTCCATGAAAAAAAACGAAAAAAAAAACTGTTAATTCAGCTGAAGGATGCGATCAGTTAACTTTTATTAATATAAATGTAAGTAAGGGAACCAACAAATCTGTCCTTTTATCTGCAGGAGAAGAATATAAAAAATATTGCGGTAAAACTTTATAACAACTTTCAATAAATCATTAACAAACATTTTACAAGATCATTAGTTATAAAAAAAAAAGTGCATTAATGTATGAATTGAAGTTTAATGATGTGTTAGCATTCAAATGTACATTATATAACATCTGCTAAAATCATTTGTAGATTTAAGAACTGCATGATCATATGAGTTGAAAGTTTAAGCATAAGGATATCAATTTACATTAAATAATGATCTGTTATTCATTATGCAATGTTTAATAACTTTGTTAGTAAACATTGACAAGCACATTATCTCATAGCTATTTGAATATATATTAACTAATGATCCATTAAGCATTATATAATGTTTGTTAATGATTTATTAATGAAAGTTATTATAAAGTATCATCAACTTGTATATATTTAGAGCATATGGAAATGCTTGCAGATCAGGCAGTGGAAATACTCCCCCAGAAAACAATAAATGCAGTATAGAGACAGACTTATTCATCATTCATGTCTTTAAAAAACAACAGGGCTGACAATGTTTTGGTGGTCCCCGCAAAGTTATTCCAGAGCTGCGCTGTGACTCTGTGATGTAAAAACAACAGCTCTGGGGCAGAATACATGATGAATTACAATACTTTTTCAGAGCTTTTTTAAAAAAAAAAAAAACCCAAAAAATGGTCCCACTTCATAGGTGGCCTTAAATACTAATGCACTTATTGTGTATGTTTTTACATCATACTTATATTTTTAAATACCTCCATGTAATTAAATCTGTAATTAATTTCTGTAATTACATTTATAATTATACTGTTGACCCATCCCTTACATCTTAACCAACCCTTAAACCTATCCATATCACTAAACCTGTCTCTAACCTTACCCGTGTCCCACCTCAATAACAGCAAAAGTATTTTGTAATACAATATGAACACAATAATTAAATAATAATTAAAAAGATTTATAGTTTGCTAAGCATGGCACCTCACAGCTGGTGGAGTGATACAAAATGTCATACAGATATTCACAGGGCTGATAATATGGGGCATGACGATAGGTATCATTCTGACCAGGAATCATTGATTTATTGATTTCTAATTTCAGAATGGTAGAACACCAACTCCTTTCACTTGCTTTTTATCCATCGGCACCAGACACAGTATTTGCACGACATGATTGACATTTAGCTCTCATTAGTTCTCTGAATGCACACCCAATGGAGATTCAATTACTGGATGAAGAATAGGGTTTTGATAGTGTGACTGTGTGCATGTAGTGGAGTATGAAATATCCCGTGAGCCAAGTAAACAGTGAAATTAAAACAAAATGAAATTCCTTCAAAGAAGCAAAATAATTGCCCAAATCTCCTATGGGGTGTTTTTGGTGTGGAAATAAATGAGTTTGAATAATTTGGATTTGTTTCTTTTTATGTGGATATCTTCTAATTTTGCATTAAATATTTGGAGACTTAAAATGAAATATTTAATTGCTTTGGTGTGTCTATTTTATTTTATTTTCTTCATCTTATTTTCATCTGTTAAAAATAGTTGGCTGGGGCTGTTTTGAGTGTGCTTTGAACCCAGGGTATGTAAATTAGCTTGGACATGTAAGCTAAATAAATGGTATATGTAACGTCTGGATGGATCCGTTCAGAGTCAATAAACTTTGGAGTTTTCAGAATGCTTTTAACCTGATGAACTTTGTTTCTTAATCACTAAATCGGCTCCGAACAGTCTACTAAAGATGAGCCCACTTGACACCTTTGTTGCCCTCCGAGGTAACACAGCAGGCCCAATTTCCTTGCTCTTAGGACATCAAAGGGGCCCCTCATGTGGACTATGGGCCAGATCCACATTCCAGCACCCACACACACTGGCACACACAAAAACACACACACAGACACACATACAGAAACACACAAACATAAATTTTTAACTGTATATATATCCTACCACTATGCTGAAATATATATTTCATATATTTTAGGGCCTATGCATGTTTCCTAGTGTTTAAATTAGTGTATTTGTGCTAGTGTGCATTTTAACGATATAATTTTGTCTGTAAACCATAACTTCTTGTCTATGCCTTTCTAATCTGGCGAGTTTGGTCTCTCCGTAAAGCTCCGGACTCGAGCTATTTACTGAGGTGGGTCACATGGCTGACATATGCATTTTTCTATGTGTTTAATGATACTGTGAAGAAAGCACTCGATCTCGAAATCCGGTCTGATGGCCACTAAGTATGCAAATTCATCTAGGAGACCAAACCAAGGAACTTTGCCCGCCAGATAGTGCTGCGCATCTATTGGCCGCTACAATTCAGGAGGTGTGTTAGTTTGGGTTTCCATAAAAACAACAACACACACCTTTTCTGTGTTCTCCCGGTGACCTCCCGATCGTCTCGTGCACGTCTCCCCGGACGCCTCAGGTGACCGCGCTTCCCAACCACGCGCGCAGCTCGGGAGGACCACTTCCTTTCTCTCTCTCTCTCTTCGGTTAAGTTACTTAAGTTTAAACCTCTTTTGAAAACCCCGCCGGAGAAACCCTCTCGGAAAGGACCAAGCCAAGCGCGTTGAAACTGCTACTCACGGACTTGAACCAATAAGCAAGTATTATCATTTACCTTAAATTTGTCTAAACTGATTTCTGTGCTGGCTCTCTCAAAAGGGTTTAACTGTGTAATTTGCCATTCTTTGATCATCTTTCTTTCCCTGTCTTTTCTTCATTTTCATTCTCGTGTATATATATGTATTTTCTTGTATATATATTTAGATGTATAACCTCTGTATTCGTAGCTGCATATATTAAAACACTTAATTCATGCTCGATTGTTCTGTTGTTCTTCCAACTGAAGACCAAGTCACTTTAACGTTTTTTCGATCGCTTTATGCTTTAGTTATTTTCATGGCCAGAGAATAACTCCGTTTATAATATTCTGTGAGGGACTTAGTTTGCTGGACAAACGAACAGTTTCTCTAAATAATTATTAAACCAGAACTAATCATATATGTAATTGATTATAATTCGTTGTAATTGATTCACAATATATGTTTAATTCCCCATTGGGTCGATATATGAATCATAATTTATTCATAACCTTATGAATTATTATATTCATATTTCATCCATAAATTGATTAATAACCGCTACACATTCGTTACATATATTATTTGGTGGAGGATTCGCGAGCAACGTTTTAAACTTGGTTTTCGGTAAAAGAGCAATGTATAATAATTTTGTATGATTTAACTTACATGCGCGCTTTATTCAGTGAGAAGACGCACGAGTCCTCTCTACGCACCGTTAACAAGCTGCTGTTTGTGTCTAAAAACACTGCAGGCCTAGCCTTGGTTGACCGTGAAATACACTGCAGTCTATTGATATTTCAAGCTCGTATCTGTGAAGGACGACAATCTTTGCAGTAAGTTACAGTTTTGAATATTAATTTCCGCTTGAATTAACGAATTGAATCGTATTCAACGCGTTTTGAAAGGAGTATAGTGACGAATATTTCCACTAAATCTCTTTTAAAGGCCTCATTATATTTACCCGCTATTGAATCTGAATTTCTTGTGTCGTCCAAAAATTCACAATAGCCGGTTTGCTCCTGGTTACGTCGTTTGGACTAGCTACCCAAAACCACGTGATCCCCGTTACAGATCTAATCGGAAAAGCAGTCCGTCTGGTTTATCGATTGATGTGTAATAATTTGGAGCTCGTATCAGCATTCTGATCCAATGTTGATTAGTAACAGCGGCGAAGCAATCCCGCAAAAGTTACATATTCGCGTGCATTAAAGTTTGCACCAAAGGGACTGATTCCCAGAGTTGTGTACCCGTGAGTAAAACGGTACACATATATTTATGAAAGAATCCGCTGAGGTTCTATAGTTGTAATCGTGACCGTGCAGTTAAAACAGCGTAAGGGTCAGAAACCCACAAGCGCGCTCGTTTTTGTATCACGAATTAAAGAAAGGGGATGCAGTAACTCTGACCAGACGCCAGAGGGCAGTCTGCTCAGGTGTGCCACCCCTCCCTACTTATTGGTTGTGTGGACTCAGTGACGCCACCGCGTGGACGTTCTGAGTTAAAGCCGCTCCATACTTTGAACTGAATTATCTCCAAGTTATCTTTTGCTTCTCTATACTGCGGGAGTTGTAAAAGTAATTTGCTTTTGGTGGTTATGCTTTCCAATCATTGTTGGAATGTGGTTTACTGATTTAAATTTAATTTAAACGCGTTTAAATTTTTAATTTAAATTGTTTCCCTTCCAACAAGGGAATTCACTTTCTGAGAGTGCGCCCCCTGGTGGACACTGTCAGATAAGTCAATTCTCTTTTCCCTTGTATTCTTTTTCCTGTATTCACAGATCTACTTTATTTTATTTTATTTCAGTTTATTTATTTTATTTTTATTCCACTTTGTGTTATTTCATCCATTCCCTTTTGTCTTTTCTCTCTCTCAAGTTATTTCTTTAGTTTACTTTGGAAATTCATTCCCTTTATTACTTAATGTTTTATTTTATTCACTCTTAGTTCTGGGTCCTGTGTGTTATTGGCTGGCAATAATATTCACGCACACCCAAGCCTCCCTTATTTCATACACTTATTTTTGAATTTAATTAAATAACATTTAATTCAATTTTAAAATTAAGTAGTGTCAATCAGTTGGCATTTTGCTATCAACAAGCAATTCTCTTTAGGAAAAATCTGCAAATAGGGAAGGCTTTCTCTTTTCGCTTTTTCCCATCCTGTTATTCTATGCACTCATTTAAATTGAATTGAACAGAGTTTAATTCAAATTTGAATCAAGTGCATCTGATTTGTTTTTGTTTTCTGTTATTTTTACTTTTGTTCTGCTTCTAGCTAGCTCATTTTAGACCCCTACTCTTTTATCCTACACACTTAATTAGTTAAATTCTATTTAAACAAGATTTAAATTGAGTTTTAAATTTACAATTAAGTCGTGTTTACCTGATTGTTTGTGCACTTGCAGATAAGGCCCTTTAGCGCCCTGGGTGAGCTGACGGTTGCTCCAGTGAGTTCCAGTGAGTGGAGCTACCTGGCCTGGCGCTTCTTACACTAACCGTGTGTGAATCGTGGACATTCTGACCCCGTATCACGGGCAACACGCAAGGACATCAGCGAGTTGTGTATCAGGTACAGGGAGGCAACGAGACCCGGGGTGACAACAAGCGGCAATTTTGTTTAATTTCCCTGCTCAGGCTTCTGCATGACAGAACCGCCCGTTTGGAGTAACTGCCCGTAAAGGGGACAGACTCTGAGTTCAGGGAAAACTCAATCTTGACTGGTCACTCGGGCCGTTGGCGCAAATACCTTGCCAAAGTGCGCAATTGTGCTGGTGTTCCCTGTTTGAGAGGTTGCACCGTGGTACAAAGGGGACAGGTGGCCACGGACACCGCAGTAGAGTGTTTGATCGGCGAGGAAAGGTGGCCTGCCATTGAGTTCTTATCTGAGCACCCACGATTCACCCAGGCCTAAATTAGTGACATACAGTCACTTCACCTAATTGAAAGCCACAGAATATTACATATTCTTCAATTACTCAGGTGCGGGCCAACCCTTAGGCTCTCGATCCATACCATCCCTCTAGGTTTTATGACGCAACCGTGCACTCGCCTGACACCGTCATAAACCCAGCTGGAATAGGAAGTTTAAGTTTCACTTCTCCCCTCTAGCCCTTCTGTTTTAGTTTATTGCGATTCTATTTTGATTCCTTTCTATTTGTTTACTGCTCTATTTCTCATTTAATTGCATCCTCCCTGTTCTGTTTTGCTTCTCTACTGTGTTTGTTTCTTTCAGTTCATGTAAAAGCAGAGCCTGTGAGAGCCATCACGGAAAACTGAGTAATAGATAGACGACCGAGCAGCGAGAGTCATCAAAGGACTCTTAGGGCTACCGCCTGTCAAAATCTTTATTCAAATCCGGCACTCACCCACACAAATTGACCCGCGTGGTCCTTTTGGCTATCGACAATTAAGTGTCTAGCCTACATTCCACTAACTGTCTGCACCAGTTAACTGGAACCAAACCAAAGAATTATATAATCATGCATTATTATAAGTCGTTAGCCCTGCGCGTGCTTGCATTGGTTCTGTTTGTGCTGTCTTTCTCTCGCCAACAGCAAGCTAACGTGTTCAGAGCAGCCAGCCCCAGCACCCATGGGGACGGACTCAAGACCGGGTTGGGCTCCCTGACCAGCACAATCCTGCCCAACGACGCTGTGGATCCCCAGCACCTAAGCAACGAGCAGCTGGACGACAACCTGAATCGACTAATGGCCCACGATCCAATGCCGAGCTACAAAGAGTGGGCGAGAGTCATCCGAGCCATCGCCCACAACCTCAAGCTCCAGGCGGAGGACGCCCGGAGGAATCAGGCCCAGATTCATCGTCACCACGATCAGCGACTCGTCGAGACCCAGGACCAGCGTTGGACAGCGGACGAATCCAAACCCGAGCTGCAGGAGGAGCTGCAAAGACTTCAAAAAGCCCTTGCAGAGCTCCACCTGGAGGTGGAGCGTAGAAAACTGACTGGAAAACTCCAACACAGCGAAGCTCCCCTAGCCAAAGCAGAGACTACACTGAAAGACAGACACACTAAAGCCCTGACCTGTGAAAATCATCTCAAACAGGCCCAGAAAGGAGTTATGGCTCCGAAACAACAAAGAGACTATGTGAATGAACTTGACACTGGTTACAGAGTACTGAAAAGTGGCATGGGAGGGGAAACACACATCACCGAGTTTCCCTAACCAGTCAAGAAGCCCTAATTCCAAATGGGGTTAAAAGTCCACTGCCCAAAACGTCCAACGGCCAAGAACCTTCGCCAGCAGCTGTCACATCCAACTGCCAGCACCTGCGACAGGTTCTGATCCAAAAGCTTTCTGACCCTGCATCAGATCAAGGGCTCCCTGCTGCCATGGACCTAAAACGGGGCAGACTGAATAACCCATACACTTTCTACAGCCGAATGCAAAGAGGGTACTACGGAGCACGTAACCAGCCAGCAACGGAGGAAGATTTCATCTTCAACCCTCTGCTTCTCCGAGAGCTGCACCCTGCGGTGAGTGATCATCTGGCAGCCTTGGCCTGCTCAAGCAGCATGTCTATTCAGCAGCCGCGAGACTTGGTCGACGAAGCTCAAGCCAAGCAGAGAACTGCGTCTAAAAAGACTGTAGAAATTCCAACCAGTTACCCAGACTCCGATCACTGTCCAGAAACCTGTCCTTACCTTTTTGAAAGACTGAGAAATGAAGCTGAAAGACAAACTCAGACTCTCAAGTCACAAAGATGTGAGCTGAATGTGCAGTCGCACAGTCCAAATGAGGTCCACCTTGAACACACAGCTCCCACACACCACACCATTGGTCGAGTGAGCCTGGTACCTCCTGTGTGCGTAGCGCAAATGGACACGTTTCTCTGTTCCACTCACAAAGACCTGCTAGACTGTTTTGAGCCCTTATTGAACGCCAGACCACTGAAAATCTGGGCTCAAGTGTGTGAACTTCTGCCTTCCCAGTCACCCAGGCCACCTGAGCCAGACGGTCAGGTCACAGAGGTCGCGGGAAATCTCCCAGCTAACCGCGGAACCCGGTCTTAGAGCACAGTTCAAGTTCGCTACCTGGCACACTTCAACCCACCATAGACTGTAGCTCCCTCTGCTCCAAGGTCATGACAGACTCACAGCTGAATGATGTAACTACAACAGACATTATTCTCACACTGTGGGCAGACAACTCAGCCTTCAGCCACACGCTGTTAAGTGCCCTCATTGAAGGAACACCGGACCTCCCATTTGTCAACATGCAAATACGCTTCCCATTGGACTTTCGTCTGTCAACCATGATGACCGTCAAGGACATCTGCGTTGTGAACTTCAAATGGAACAACCGGCATTTAACCCATCACTTCCTGGTCCTTCCAGACATCCTGATGCACTCTAATGCTCATACGGACAGTGCAAATGAGTTGTTGTGGGCCCCAATGACTGTACAGCTTCCTGTTGTTCCTGTCAACACTGCCAACTTCCTGTCAGGCCAGACTATCCAACAGGTCTGCATCCTGATCAACATACAGGAACTTGTAGTACCACCTTACACCAAAGGGGGTGCTGTTTGGATCAACATACAGGAAATTGTAGTACCACCTTACACCAAAGGGGGTGCTGTTTGGATCAACATACAGGAAATTGTAGTACCACCTTACACCAAAGGGGGTGCTGTTTGGCTCAACAGGCAATGTGGTCAAACCCTAAGCCACATGCTGGGCTCCTTCACACTGTCACCTGAAGGCGTGGAACTTGGACTTGCTCTAAAAGCCACACCGCTAACTGAAGTGTCACCCTACGTAGTTCACAGCTGGCTCAACGAATGCATGGTCACAGACATCAGCATTCCCAAAGCCCACCATCTAGAATGGATAATGGACCACGGCCCCTATGACTTTGAACGCAAGTTAACAGTCATTAACTTAATACCAGCTGCCATGGTCCCAGAAGGAAGCTTAAGCAACACAAGTTTCACAGCATCCTTCAAGAGCATCTCCATCACTTCCATCAAACTGGTACCCACAGAACAGGTGCACAGAACGGAGCTGATGGAGGACAAACACCTTGCAGTACCCACAGTCGCTAACCAGCCTGCCTGTGAAACTCAGGAAAGCGCTGCACCTCGGACAGCCAACCTGACAGCTTACACTACAACAGAGGAGCCCTTCCCAAGGTTTGAGCCTAAAGGCCAACAGATCCAGAAAGATGCAAGTGCGCTAAAGAATGATGCAGACTGTCGAAGACTCAGAAACGTCTTGCACAAATTCAAAGTGACATTTGACAAAGACCTTTTATGCTGTGGTCTCACTAAACTTCACACAGTGCATAGTGCAACACACCCAAATGCTCCTCCCACCTTAATCAGGCAGTACGAAGGTCACATCGCCCCACATGAACCAGTACAGGAGGTTGTTCATTCAACAGAAGGAAAAGGTGTTATCTGCCCATGCAACAGCACCTATTCAGTCCCTACCTGGTCCATTGTCAAACCAGACAGCAAGTGGCGACCCACCAGCGACTTCAGGAGGCTGAACCAGCAGGTGCCACTGCCACAACGTGCCAGAAAGCACAAGTCTGCACGGAGCGGAGATTCAGCTGCCTATCAAAACTGCTATAACAGCACACCAGCGTTGACACTTGAGATACTGGTACCCCAACAACAGCGACCAGCCTGTCACAGATACCCTCAAAGAGAATGCATGCCAAGGAATGCCCACGGCCTATGTCGATGGACGTTCCTACAACCATGAGGGCATCCCACAGGCAAATGCAGGGGTACGATGGTTAAGAAACCAACCCTGCCAACCACAGAACAGCAGGTGGGGTCCCCAGTCATGTCAATATGGTGAAGCAGCAGCTACCCTCAAAACCCTTCACGTCTCCTCAGCTCATAACATCAGGGAACTCATGTGCACAGACTCACACGTTGCCAGACCTTGTTTCACATGCCATCTTCTGGGCTGGAAACAAACTGGTTTCAAGACTGAATGCAACAAGCAGGTGAAACATCAACACATGTTCCAGACACGTGATCACCTCACCCAAGCACACGACATGATCGTTTACTGGGAAAAGGTGAAAAGATGCTTGAAGCAACCAGGGCGTGACAAAGGTGTGAACGACCAAACTAATGCCCTTGCCAAGACTGGCACACTGCATAACAAGCTATGGTCACACCCACCCCATTCACCCACCCTTAGTGTGGCAACAACAACCCGCAGCCAGCGGACTGTTCCTGCAACATTTCCCACCTTACTGCCACTGCCACTGACAACCAAACTTTCCAACATTTCCATTCGACATGTTTTGTACCACCACTCAGACCCCTCCAACCTCCCGTTCCCGGCATCTGGTCCCACGGCGGCCCCTAGCAACAAACGACTGCACGAAACCGACCACATGCTGCGTGTGGGAATAAACTTTCTAAAGTATGTCCCTGATGTCCTCACAGCGCCAAAGCTTGTACTGCCACAGGGCCAAAAGGGGGTGAACTGATATACACCCACGACACACCATGTGCCAAACACCATGGCACCAGAACTACGGACGAGACATTAAAACAAGTGGCGCACTGGCCCAGCATGCAGCAAGATGTGGCAGAGCACGCCAGAGGATGTCAAGTTTACCGTCATGTCCAGACTGCAAACGCAAAGCACCGAGCTTCACTGCAAAACCGAGGAATCACATTTCCACGGTCAGTCGACCAGAAAGACTGGACGGTAAAACCTCCTCTGATGCTCATGGCCATCACAGACACCGTACAGGAGTCAACTCAGGTGTTCCCCACAGAACTACTGATGGCACGGCAGGTGCCACTGCCGTTGCATCTGTACCAACCAGGAGACTTGAGTCTCATCACAGCCTGCTCCCCTCATCAGCAGCACAACAAGCTCCGCCTACAACTGAGAAAGCAACTCGCAACACAGAGCCAAACCCTGCAAACCACCTGCAAATCCTGGAAAGGTATTGCGGTGGTTCTCCGCACTCACAGTTTCCTGCTGATCCAAACTGCGAACTCAAGGAAGCAACTGTTTACAGTCCTCCAGAATGACTTTGCCCAAAATCAGCTGGTTATAGCTCTGTTGACAGACCTGCTGCGAGAAATTAGCTTCTCTATGGACAGAGTGGCTATGAATAGGAGTCCTCAGTATCCTACACAAACTGTGCTGGACTTTGCTACTGGCAGACCCAAAGACATGGTCAATGTCAGGTGGCGGCAACGTAACACCCATGCCAAGAAACACACCTCAGTTGCGGTAGCCTACCACAACAGCAACCCACGGCTGTGCCCGGCTCCCCACTTTCGCAGGTGTAGTTTCACCAAAGACTTTCAGTACTTCTGCCCAAACCAGCTCTTCCTCAGAAACCACACTGAAGGAATGGGCCGGTTGCAGCCCATGACCAGCGACACACGCTGCCCGGCCAAGCCTCGCACCCCAGTTATCGGAACACAAGCCGAGACTGTGGGTGATCGACTGCTCATCCAAACCCCTACTCATGCTGCCATCCTAATATACAATCCGCACAACACCGCCACTCGTGTCAGCCTGCCCAATCCAAGTAAGTGGATCCAGGTACCCCTGGGTTCCATCCTTCACCGCAGCCATCTGGCGGTGCACTGTCTCTCAAGCAAAGAGGACCAGTCAGAACTGGAAATCCCATCTTCCCCCAGGGATCACCATCACACCTTAGATCCAGGAATGGAACTGAGGATTGACAAAGGGGGGTCCCAGCTAAGTGACAGTACTCCTATTGATGCACCCCTCCAAGCACTCTCACGACTGCCTGTCCTGACCAGCCCACCTAAAGCCCAAGCTTGGACTCCTGCCAACACAACCCGTTGCCTCTCCATGGCAATCAAGTACTCACTCGCCCTGGGCCTGGCCTTCATCCTATCCCAAGGGATCAAAGGGATGCAAGAATCCATGGACAGGTGCTTATCTGCTCTCCCTCAAGGACCAGTAGGAACCACCTGCTGCATGACCATCCGGATCCATGTGCCATCGAACTTGGTTACCGTCCAACGAAGTCCGCGCAGGAACTTCGTTGGCCGAAAGGGTGAATCTGTAACGTCTGGATGGATCCGTTCAGAGTCAATAAACTTTGGAGTTTTCAGAATGCTTTTAACCTGATGAACTTTGTTTCTTAATCACTAAATCGGCTCCGAACAGTCTACTAAAGATGAGCCCACTTGACACCTTTGTTGCCCTCCGAGGTAACACAGCAGGCCCAATTTCCTTGCTCTTAGGACATCAAAGGGGCCCCTCATGTGGACTATGGGCCAGATCCACATTCCAGCACCCACACACACTGGCACACACAAAAACACACACACAGACACACATACAGAAACACACAAACATAAATTTTTAACTGTATATATATCCTACCACTATGCTGAAATATATATTTCATATATTTTAGGGCCTATGCATGTTTCCTAGTGTTTAAATTAGTGTATTTGTGCTAGTGTGCATTTTAACGATATAATTTTGTCTGTAAACCATAACTTCTTGTCTATGCCTTTCTAATCTGGCGAGTTTGGTCTCTCCGTAAAGCTCCGGACTCGAGCTATTTACTGAGGTGGGTCACATGGCTGACATATGCATTTTTCTATGTGTTTAATGATACTGTGAAGAAAGCACTCGATCTCGAAATCCGGTCTGATGGCCACTAAGTATGCAAATTCATCTAGGAGACCAAACCAAGGAACTTTGCCCGCCAGATAGTGCTGCGCATCTATTGGCCGCTACAATTCAGGAGGTGTGTTAGTTTGGGTTTCCATAAAAACAACAACACACACCTTTTCTGTGTTCTCCCGGTGACCTCCCGATCGTCTCGTGCACGTCTCCCCGGACGCCTCAGGTGACCGCGCTTCCCAACCACGCGCGCAGCTCGGGAGGACCACTTCCTTTCTCTCTCTCTCTCTTCGGTTAAGTTACTTAAGTTTAAACCTCTTTTGAAAACCCCGCCGGAGAAACCCTCTCGGAAAGGACCAAGCCAAGCGCGTTGAAACTGCTACTCACGGACTTGAACCAATAAGCAAGTATTATCATTTACCTTAAATTTGTCTAAACTGATTTCTGTGCTGGCTCTCTCAAAGGGTTTAACTGTGTAATTTGCCATTCTTTGATCATCTTTCTTTCCCTGTCTTTTCTTCATTTTCATTCTCGTGTATATATATGTATTTTCTTGTATATATATTTAGATGTATAACCTCTGTATTCGTAGCTGCATATATTAAAACACTTAATTCATGCTCGATTGTTCTGTTGTTCTTCCAACTGAAGACCAAGTCACTTTAACGTTTTTTCGATCGCTTTATGCTTTAGTTATTTTCATGGCCAGAGAATAACTCCGTTTATAATATTCTGTGAGGGACTTAGTTTGCTGGACAAACGAACAGTTTCTCTAAATAATTATTAAACCAGAACTAATCATATATGTAATTGATTATAATTCGTTGTAATTGATTCACAATATATGTTTAATTCCCCATTGGGTCGATATATGAATCATAATTTATTCATAACCTTATGAATTATTATATTCATATTTCATCCATAAATTGATTAATAACCGCTACACATTCGTTACAGTATATGTATCATAAACATCTGAATACCTAATGAATATGGTTAGCTCTGAATTTTTATCAAGGAAAAACCATGAGTTAATGTAACTAAAACTCAACAAACACAAATATTTTTTAGCGCCTCAAACACTCCGGCTAATTGGGTGTTGCTGAGAACTGTCAGCTACGCAAATTGATGCAATTACATCTCCTTTGTTTCTGAAGGTGAAGGACAAGAGTGTGTTTGATGCTCTTCCAACTCATTTCAGAAGAGTGCGGCGTTATTGATTGAGGCCATGCGGTCAGGCAGCCCGTAATGATCTTGTGATTGTGCCCATAAAGATTTTAGTGCCCAGAAGCATTCCATCTGTTGACACCTGTAGGCAGCCCAGATGGCCCTCTGTGTACAAACATCCACACTATGGCTTCATTTAGAGACAGTCCCACTGCACCGGGCTGAGACTAGTCCTGTGTTCTTTGTTTTTTATGCTCAAGACATGAATTTGGATAGGAGTAGAAGAGCCTTGAACAGTATTAAAGGGAATGTCACGACCAGGCTGCCTCCAGCCTGAAGTGTCGTTACCAGTCCAACACCCAGAAGGCTTTTTGGCACAGCCGATGTTGAAAGTTTGAGTAGGACAGATCTTCAGTCATTCTGCATCTGGCATGATATCTCTCCGTGACAGTCTGTTGTTGTTTGCTCTCTGAAGCAGAGATTGCGAAAAATCGCATAACCTCTTGAGACATGTTGCATAAGATTAAATTTATTATTATTTTTTTTTTGAAAATCTTACATTTCCTGAGTGAAATTTCAGCATCTAAGTAGTTACACCATGCCTAAAACTTTCTGTATAGATAGTTCAAATTTATGCTATTTCTTTTTTTAATCCACAGTCCTGAATTATAATGAATAATTCATCGGTGCACGCTATTCAAAAAAAGAAAAAAAAATTTCTCTGTAATCTTAAATCAAAATGTAATAACTTGGTCTTCCTGTGAAATGACCTTCCTTTTCTATTGATGTCAATGTGAATAGATAAAAGAGTTTTAACCACTCCCCTTTAACTACCTGTCTACTGCTATAGCTGCGACCACCACATAAAACTAGTGCATCACATGCCAGTAAGAAAGTTGTATTTTAGTTGTATCTGTCCCAATAACCTGTTCCCTAATCCCAAACTATTGTTATGGGCACGCTGGAGTGATTTTTTGCATTTGGGGGTTTGCTACCTGGCATATTTCATGTGTCATATGTAGGTAAATATTGCTGTTTACTGCTAACTACTGTTGTATTGGTTTATATTAATTAATTAAAGGTGCCCTAGAATTAGATCATTAATATGCACGCCCCCAATATTTGCATATGCCAGCCCATGTTCAAGGCATTAGACAAGGGCAGCCAGTATTAACATCTGGATGTGCACAGCTGAATCAACAGACTAGGTAAGCAAGCAAGAACAACAGCGAAAAATGGCAGATGGAGCAATAATAACTGACATGATCCATGATATTATGATATTCTAAATCTTTCTAAATGTTTCGTTAGCATGTTGCTAATGTACTTTTAAATGTGGTTAAAGTTACCATCGTTTCTTACTGTATTCATGGAGACAAGAGCCGTTGTTATTTTCATTTTTAAACACTTGCAGTCTATATAATTCACAAACACAACTTCATTCTTTATAAATCTCTACAACAGTGTAGCATTAGCCGTTAGCCATGGCACAGCCTCAAATTCATTCAGAATCAAATATAAACATCCAAATAAATACAATACTCACATAATCCGATGTATGCATGCAGTATGCATGACGAACACTTTGTAAAGATCCATTTTGGGTGGAGAGCGCGAGTAATTAAAGGGGTCGCAGCCTGAATCGGCGCATTTCTAATTATGCCCCAAAATTTATAAAAAAGAAAATCTATGGGGTATTTTGAGCTGAAACTTCACAGACACATTCAGGGGACACCTTAGACTTATATTACATTACACCTTAGACTTACATCTTGTAAAAAAAAAAAACGTTCGATGGCACCTTTTAATTAAATATTGTGCTTTCTGTGCTCATTTAGTAAAAGTCTCTATTTACACTTAGTGCAAATAGCCAGTTGGCAATGGCTATTTACACTAACTCCGCCTACCATTGTCTGGTTGAGTAAAAAACAAACAAACAACAACAAAAAAAACAGCTGTGTGTACTCTCCAACGGTGTAATTACCCTAAATAAGAAACAATTACATGTGACACTCTACTTGAAGCTGTTCAAGTCCTTGGATTCAGGCGTATACATTTCTCTTGCACTATTAAAGGTGCGTTCATGCCATGCCTTCACATGCGTGTAGAACTTGTAATCACAATGTGCCAACCCATAATTTTCTGAGAGCTACGACTTGGCCCCTGTACCACCTGACCACTGCAGATTTAAGGGCTGCTTAAATCTTGTTGATATCAGAACAATCTTAAAGATTGTTAAACCGTTACGCTGCCTCAAAAGTCTGGTGGAAATCAGTTTCATGAGATACTTTCGAGCGCAAACGCTGCCTGCAAAGTCATTGCCTAATGAGGCAGCAGATGCAGCCAAGGTGTTCGACTTGAAGCTACGCTGTGCAGACAAAAACATAAAGAGCTTTTTATGGTAATTACAACATGGTGTGAACACAGCCTAACTCCAAAATAAATCTGCAGTGGTCACGTGGTACAGCGGTCACATGGTACAAGAAGTCGAAGCTCTCAGAAAAATACGAGTCTAAAGTTATATTTATGAGTTCTATGATTACGTGAATACTTTTTACAAATTAGAAAAGTTAGAGTAAGTATAACATGATGTGCAATGAACACAGTGGATCTAGTTTTTGACACCACAGACCAGAATTTGCACAATTCCAACAGCTAAGTGACATTTATTTAAAAAAAAAAAAAAAAAAAAAGTAAAATATGGAACTAAATGGAACACACTAAAGAAAATATTCAAAAACTGGAAATAACTTGCTCAAAACCATGGTAAACAAATATTTAATAGGTGCATAAGTGAAATTGGATGTGGTGTCCTTGTGTTGATTGGGTGGGCTGACATATCAACCACAATGTTTGCAGCTCATATTGTTACCATGCTCAAAAACTTGGCACTCTTCCTGGGCCTTTGAGGATACATTTACTGACCAAGGTTCAATAAGGTTAGTGTTAGGGCATAGGTGTAGAGGTGGAATTTAGGGAAGGAATTAGTACCCAATAAGGCAACATCCATTTATTATTGTAACTTTAGAATACTGATCCTTCATTAATGAATAACTACACAGGAACATATGAATAATGCATTATTAGCATTCTAGTAACTACTATTAACTAACAAGAAATTCTGAATTAGTAAGTAATAGTGCTCAATTGAAGGTCGTATTTCACTATTAGCTAATCAGTTGTAGAGAACTAATAAGAACTACTATATACAGGTTAATAATTAACATGAATGATGCATAATGTATAATTAATTCTAAAGTAAAGGTCATGGTAACCCACTAGTAATGACTGAAGTATTACCAAATCCTTCAGAAGGAATTACTAATTATTTGGATCAGTAGTGAAAAACATGATAACTCTCTAGTACTGGAGTCATTGTAAACTTTTGATGTTTTTGTATGTTTTTGTACAGTTTTGTACAATTGCTTCTGATGTATTTGGTAACACTTAAGTAATAACTAGTGCATTACCATAATCTTCACTTTAGAATACACTGTAAAAAATTTACTGTGAAATTTACAGTAACTTACTGGCAACAATTAGCCAGTAAGTTACTGTGAATACGTTTTACAGTAAGGGTACTGTACTTCCATTTACAGTATTTTATGTATACACTGTGAATTCAAAAACAATTAAATACTGTGATTTTAGTTGTATTTACAGTAACTTACTGGCTAATTGTTGCCAGTAAGTTACTGTGAATACGTTTTACAGTAAGGGTACTGTACTTCCATTTACAGTATTTTATGTATACACTGTGAATTCAAAAACAATTAAATACTGTGATTTTAGTTGTATTTACAGTAACTTACTGGCTAATTGTTGCCAGTAAGTTACTGTGAATACGTTTTACAGTAAGGGTACTGTACTTCCATTTACAGTATTTTATGTATACACTGTGAAATCAAAAACAATTAAATACTGTGATTTTACTTGTATTTACAGTAACTTACTGGCTAATTGTTGCCAGTAAGTTACTGTGAATACATTTTACAGTAAGGGTACTGTACTTCCATTTACAGTATTTTGTGTATTCACTGTAAAATAAAAAACAATTAAACACTGTGATTTTAGTTGTATTTACAGTATTGATTGTTTTACTGTAGAAGAAAAAAATACTGTGATTTCGATTGCATTTACATACAAAAAACAGTTAAGCACTGTTTTTTTTATGTATTGTATGCAATACAGTACTATAAACAGTAGATAACAGGTAATCACTGTAAATTCAGTTTCTCGCTGTACAATTTAAATACTGTATCACTGTGATTTAATATTAGCCATCATTAAAAGAATCACCCATATTCTAAAACATAGCAATCAACTGCAGACAATAAGATAATTGTTAACAGTTATTTATTTAAAAACATTTGATGAACAGGAATGACAAAACAGGTACAACATAAAGGGATAATGGACATTGGACAACATGCCATTATACCATCCAAAGTTAATGAACATTCTGTGTTCCATGCACAGAATCTATGCAGAACTGAACACTTAATTCTCTGCTATAAAATATTATAAATTCTAATTGTATGATAGAAAATGGCTAGAAACAAACTGCATCCATGAAATCATCAGCATTGTTACTTTGTAAAATAAGCCAATACATTAACATTACCATGCAACCAAGTGTTATTAAGTTATGAGTACAGAGAATTGAACATGAATTTATAAATCAAACACATTCATATAAATCAAACAATACAATCAATAAATGTAACCAATGATTAATGTTTTATTCTTTTTATTGAAAAAGTGTTTCATCATTAGAGAGATGGGTATAGTTAAATAATGATTTTATCAATTATATTTATACTCTTATGATTACTACTCTCCAAAATTTAGCACAAAAATGATATGTGAAAAAGATTCAGCAGATATTTTATTACTTTATTTGCAAAAAAATGTTTTAAACCATTTCCTAAGTGTCCTGTATGAGTAATATATACTGAGGTAATGTGCTTTAATACTGCTTTACTAGAACTTTTACAGTCCTTGAGCTTCCCAAAAGATAAAAAAAATCTAGAAGATGACACTCATAAAGAGTAAAAGATATGTATAAAGAGCAATATAGAGATTTTTAGCATTTCTTTAAATAATACTTTGGCCCACCCAAAAATACATGTACAGTTTTTGTTCAAGAAAATAAACATGTGGACTTTCTCAGGAAGAATTTGAGATCTCTCATTACCGTGTCCTCAGCTGTGTAGAACACTCTTTCCAACAGTGTTGAGGAGGAAGATGATGGAGAGCTGTGAGAGAAGAGGAAGTGCGTCTTTCTCAGGCTCTTCTGAGGCAAGGATCACTTTGGATTTTTGCAAACTGGAAGCTAAAAACAATGTTATTGTAGTAGTTGTTGTAGTCAGGTTTATTATTTGTTAGAAAGGAATGAGGAAAGTGTGTCTAACTTACATGTTCCTCCTCCTCTTCATCTCGGTCACCACTGCCATCATCATCCTCCTCCTCTGGCAGCTGAAAGAGAAGATTACATTGATAGAAGCTGCATTTTTACTTTTGAAAGCAGTCTCTTCCACTTACCAAGGCTGCATTTGTTGAAAAATATAGTAAAATAATAATATTTTAAAGTAGTTTTACTTTAATATTCTAAACAATTTTACTATTAGCTATTTCCTTACAGATTTTAAACACTGACTGAATGCAACTGGCTCTGACTAGGTGAGTTTGGGCAAGATCCGTTAAATTACCGAATTACATTTATAATCGTGTCACTGTCAGACTTACTCTCTTTTCACCTTTCCCTTAAATCTAGGGTCTATCATAGCAGCATCCTCAAAAAATACATCTTCATGTACACGAAAGCACAAAAAAAATAATTTAAATATTACCTAAATGTTTTTTGTATTCTTCAAAGTATTTTGAAATCATTAAAATATTATCATGTATATATTGTAAGTTATAACATTGTTTTTATCATGACATGAGTTCATGTCGTTCCAAACCTGTTAAGACTTTCATTCATCTTCAAGACACAAAAAAGATAATTTAATGAAATCTGAGAGCTTTGTTCCTTTTATTGACAGTCTACACAACTGCCACTTTGATGTTTAAAATAAAATAATTTCATACAGATCGTAAATCTAATCTAATAGAGAGGTTTAGTCCAAATTTTCTGAATAAACTTGATCACCTTATATAATAAACAAATTCAACACACTAGTGCATTTACAAACAAGTTGAGCTTCCATTTTCCATTGTTTGCTAATTAATGTTTATATGTGAAAAAAGTCTAAACTCAAACTGTATATTGCATTAAGCGAACAAGTCTCTTCAAAAAATTTGGAATAAACTTCTCCATTCATATGGATCACTTTTACAATCACTTTATGAACTTTTTGAAGTGTCAAAGTGTTAGTTGCATGGTCTGTAAATTGAGGGATGGAAAGCTCTCAGATTTCATTAAAATATCTTCACTTATGTTTCGAAGATGAACAACAGTCTTGGCAGGCGTACACTGTGAAAGTTCTAACACAGTTTGTGAGCCTTTGCATACAAGTTAGTTAACCCAATAATCATATCAAAGCAGTTGGTACATTGCACGACTGCACTACACAGATTTTTTAAAAACAAGACTTAACATTTATCTATTATGGGTCCTAATTAGGAGACAATGAATACATTAAGCTTTGTGCCATGCTGTTTATATTTAAGCAGTAAAAATGCTAATTTCAACGGCCAAAACAAGGAGCTTGTGAATAAGATGATGAGTGGAAGGAGATTTTGGATTGTATTTGATAGTATCGAACAGATTTAAAAAAAGTTTTAAACATGCTCTTTCAATCCGAATGAAATGTCAATTGGACCCGGCCAATTCATTCCAATTAACATGTGACTTCTTGTTCCATCTGTGCTACTAGTCTGATTATTAGAACCCATGTAAACACAGCTAATGTTGCTGCTATAGTTTTAGATTAAAAATATATATATATATATATATAGGGTTGCCAAGCAGCCTATGTGATGTGATTGTGTATCATTTGTAAAGGATAAGTAAAGGATGACAGAATTTTCATTTTTTGGGTGAACTTTAAGTCACATGTCATTCAGAATAAATTTGCCAAATCAAATTTTTTAAAATTTCATTCTGAATGTAAGGGGTGGTTTAAACCTTTTCTAATCTGTTCGATAGGACATGTAAACACTTGATTAAAACAGAAATTTGAAAGTGTAAAGCATGTGGAATGATGTAGAAATGATGCAATGACGTACGAAATCAACCATTGCTGTTGAATGAATGGAGTGTAATAAATGACTGTTTTCATAAAATTTTTAAATGCTTGTTTTTAGTTTTGAGCATTTTTACTGCTTGATAAATATAAGCTGCACGGCACATACTGTAGCTTCATGTTCTCTGCGTCTCCTAATCAGGACCTGGAATGATAAAGATAAAGTCTGCTTTTTGAAACATAAAAGAAGCAATGACAGGATGATGGTTAACATGCACCAACAGCAGGAAAGTCTGTAATTTTGGACAGACAGTGCATTTTAAGATATCAAATCTGATCTCTAAATAAATGTACACATCAACTATGTTCAGATTCATCAATCAGTGATTTCATTTTGACTGAAATAAAAGTGTAAATGTATCAAATAGTAAAATTGCTGACCCCTTGAATTCAGAATTATTAACATCTTGTCTCTGTGAGTAATTGAATTGTGAAATTCAACCCTGTGAATTACCTGTTTGTCCTTCTGAGCCCTTTAAGGAGAAGGCTGCTTTTATGGCTGGATGCTGATTGACACACCTTTTGACCATGTTCTCACATCCAGGACAACAAAATGATCAAGCAGACCTGAAAGACATGACCCATGATTGAAATCAATTTAAATACATTTAGTCTTACCTGTGATATTGGAAAAAATGAGGCATAGTTTTTCACCCAGTATACGCTGCTTCTCCTGGAACATCGTCCTCATGATGGATGATCTCTAGATCCTGGACCCGTGCAGTCCACCTGGAGATTATCTGAATGATATGTGGTTGTATATAAAGGGTAATTAAAGACTGAACGTTACATACATATCAATAGCAGTCAGAAACTAATTTAATACCCACCCCTGCTTTTAATCATCAATTATTGTGATGGCATCATGGCTGTCTCTCCTCAGCTGCTGAAAATAAAAAGTAACATTATGTTAGATAGGAATGAATAGACTAATCACACATAACGTTAAACCAGTAAGTGGCGACAAACGAGAATATTTCGTTATGAACAACTCTAAATCATTGACTTACCAGGATTATTGAAAGTCATTACAAATAATTTTAGTAAACGAATCGTTAAGTAATTAACCGTGTCTGATTAACGTTAACCGTTTTATACACAATGGTTCACGTGAGCTTCAGGAGACCAGGCAGGGTCTAAAATTAACAAACACTCTACTACAGTTGCCATTTAACGAATATAAGTGATTATTCTGCTGTTTATAGCATTAAACAGTTAACATTACATTTAAAATAACTAAAAGAAAAATGTAAAACTGTCTCAGATTTGAACGTTACCGCCTCACGGGAGACAACGCTCGTGCGCACATAACCAAACGGAATTTATTTATTAAATACATTTAGAAAACCAAAAACACTGCACTAACATTACTCGTCACAAGTGATATTTAGTGTCATATGGGCAAAAACGATGAATAAAAGAAGATTTGCAGGGCTTACCTTTTACTCTGTGTCCGTCTGCTGGAGGTCGACCGTTGATGCGCATGCGCAGTACTCAGATTCTCCTAAAGTCCGTTTGACCTGCTTGTTTAAAAGTTCGAATTTGTCTCGCACATGCCCCATCCAATAAATACCCGTAATTCACAAACACAACATATATATAATATATAAACAAGTCTTTTGGCACTCTAGCAGTTCATAAACAAAACGGCATATCTTGCGGAAGAACACTGTAGCCGGAGCTACTTCTCTGTTATCTCTATGACGAGTCACGCAGGTATTTGTGCTACTCCGCAGCGGTTTCTACACGGTCTAAAATAGTCCAAATATACACACTTATTCTAGGTGTACCATAATAATTCAGGGTAAGACAAAAACACGGTTTGGAAAATAGATTCATGTTGTACATTCCCATTGTACATTTTTTTGTACATTTTGAACACAAAAAGTTACACGTCTGGAATGTTATCAGAGACCAATGGATCGCGTCGCTACAACATTCTCCGTGGGATTAACCAGCGACGTCTTTTGAGGACGTGCCCACGACGTTTCTGGAACGTTAGCCAAGATTCTAAAAAATGGAACATTACCACGACGTCCTCATAACGTTGTCATAAAGTAATGTCACACTGACCAAATGACGACTAACACTGACGACGTCGTCACAATGTACTGTGTTTGCTGGGTTGCAACTTATAACCAATGGTCATGCTTCAGTTCAAATCTGAGGATGATATCTAAAAAAATTATGCATTTATGAAGCCTATATTGTTAGACCATGTCAGGGGAGACTTTGGAGATTAAGATAAGGCTTATCAAATATTTTATTGCCCTGTTAACACCTACACCCAAATACCCATTTACGGTCACAAAACAAACAAACAAAACATATTCTTGGAATCTTATGTGAATTCTTTAAAAATATATATATTGTATGGAATAGAAAGCTCCTGCAGCAGGTCCATCAGAGTACAAGTTACATGACACATTTTAATTTATTAATATTACACTTTTACTTAAAGCTCACCATCGAGTATTTACATCATATTCCGGTAATGAATTCTGAACAACAATAATCTGGAGCCGTCCATGTGAAAGGGGTACAAAGAAAGATATGATAAAAAAAAGGAAAATTACAGTAGTTTACTTTACTATTTACAGTACTATAGTGGCTAAATTGTGATTTTTTTACAGTAATGCTTTGACTACTGTGATTTCAACTGTAATTCTTGGACTACTGTGATTTTTACAGTCTTACTGTAAACTTTACAATATTCTACTGTAAAAATCTTATACAGTAATGTTACTGTGAAATTGACAGTAAATAACTGTAGATTTCACAGCCATTTTTTACAGTGTACTGATCCAAATAATTAGTAGTTCCTTTAGAATTATATAGTAACTCTTCAGCTATTACTATCCAATACTTTACAAAAACATCAAAAGTTTACAATGACTCCAATAGTTATTAGAGAGTTATCATGTTTTTCACTTTAGAATACTGATCCAAATAATTAATTCCTTCTAAGGATTTGGTAATACTTCAGTCATTACTAGTGAGTTACCATGATCTTCACTTTAGAATTAATTATACATTATGCGTCATTCATGTTAATTATGAACCTGTATATAGTAGTTCTTAATAGTCCTCTGGGAGGCATGAAAAATAAAAAAAAGTAATTACTGATTAGCTACTACCTGCAACTGAGCACTATTATTTACTAATTCATAGTAATAGTATTTACTAGAGTGTTAATAATGCATTACTCATTTGGTCCTGTGTAGTTGTTTATTAATGAAGGATCAGTATTCTAAAGTGTTACCTATGATTTTAATAAATATGCACTGTTGTTATTGTTGTATACTGTTTTATAATGTAGTACAATGTCACTGTCTTCACCCATGTGTGCTATTGACTTTCATAAAAATTTCAATGCTGATCCGGCATACATTAAACATTGAAAAGTCAATCTCAACTAAAATGATGGCTTGGATCAAAACTCAACATTGTATCAATGTCACCATGCTATCTGGGTAAGCATCTAACTTAGACTTAATGCAAATGGCATCTAAATATTTAAATAGCAAAAAAAAAGTACTTTATTTACACTAATTAACATAATTTTAATAAATTTATTCAGGTAGTCAGTGTATAGACCCTTTTCACAGATTGTGATGACGCATTTTAACAGTCATCAATATCTAAATCCTATAAAAGTTTTTTTTTATATTTTCATTTTAAAAAAGAAAAGTATGTACATTTATAACACTATACATTGTATTATATTACCTTTGCATCAAATTACAAAAAAAAAAAAAAAAAATAACGCTGCTGTGAGGGTGTTTCTAATACAGCAGCTATGAGAGTGACGATAAAAATATTTTTCTCTTCTGACTGCCGTTATCAATTGCTCTCTATTTTTTTCCCTCTTTTTGAAAGTTGTGAAAACACTATTAAGTTTTTCTTTTGCTATTTGTCCAAATGGAAACCACTATAAATGTGACGACTTCCGCTTCTGAGAAACATCCTCTCCTCATATCCATTTCTCATTCGCATTTAAAGGTACACACACCAGATCAGCACATTTTTTCTCCCACCCAAAAATAGGCAGTTTAAACATGGTATAATAAAAAAAATCCATGGGGTATTTTGAGCTGAAACTTCACAGACACATTCTGGGGACAACTGAGACTTACATCTTGTAAAAAGGGGCATAATAATTCAACTACATTGCTGGTGTTATTGTGCATGATTCATTATAGAAAAAATTGCTTCATAATCTTTTATCAAAATGAAATAACTTGCTCCTGCTCTGAAATGACGTTCCTTTTCAGCCGTCTTTATTGATGCCTCTTACTTTTCAACCCCTCCCCTCTGACCACTTGGCTTCATTTTGGTTTGTATAACATCCATTTCATGATCCAATCCAATCAGAAATGGATAGAATGAAGTCTTGCCTTACATTTTTCTCAGTAAATATCCTATTTCACTAGGAAATGTCACAGGGTTTCACATTAAATGTTTCATTTAGAGCATCCACATTTGAAACTGTGAAAAAAAAACCCCACCAAATTCCACACATTCTCTATTCAACCATCACTAACAGTCAAAACTAATAATTTCCTACATTTTCACACATCACTTAGTGTTTTCTGAATCACCATTTGTTTACTTGTTTTTGATTCGCTAATTTACTCTGGGAACATGTGTCAGAGCTGAAGATGTCTCAGCACTAACAAAAGCTGACAAATCTGCCGTCCCATATTAGTCCTCTGTGAATGAATAGAGTAAGTCATTTGGGAGGGAACTGCGAGACCTTCTGACTTTTATATATTCACTAAAACTTCTCACAATTACCTTTAGTCTTCCCTGAGGAGGGGAATTGCCATCTAGCAGGCAACCCATGCAGGGATTTAAAATTCTTCAAGATGTATCACATATGCAAATACTTTTAATAGAGTGTAAATCAAGAAATTATTGGTGTGAGATACAAAGTCCCTATTGCCTGCACACATAAAATGGATCCTGTGATTTGTTTTCTTTGGTAGAATATGGCTTTTATCTTGCATATTAATTTTAGAGAAAGAATAAGTTTCTGAAATGAGATCTGATGTCTTGTTTTGGATAATCCAGAAAACCATGTTTAATATTACCGTGAGTGAAAGGTCTTTAAATACATGAAAGTGATGAAGGTTGAGTAAAGATCAAATGAAATTGAATTTGTATATGGTTAAATACTTTAAAACACACTATTACTGCAAATCTGATATTCAGCTTATCCTACGCTTTGTTTAAAAACCGACTGAGCTGTCTCCGGTGGCAGCACTTCAAGCATTATAAGTGCACAAAGATTATTCCAAAAGGTAGGCAGCATAATTAGCCTATGCCTCCTCCTAAGATAATGTTATTTTGGCCAGATACTAATGCAGCTTCATATGCAATTCCAGAATGCATTGTGACGCCAGTTAAAATCAAGTAATAATGCTTATGGTGCGTTTCCTAAAACAGCATTGCTAGCCAACTATGATTGCAATTATTTCTGTTGTTAGCAGCATCAATGATTTGGTGTTTCCTGAAACCAGTCAACACTCGCAAACAACGTTGCAAATTTGTGTGGTTGGAGATATGAACAAGGACTTGTTGAGAACTACAGCTCTAGTTTCCTGTTTGTATGATGTGAACTTAGACTGTGTTCCATAGCAATCTAACATAGTAATTTTTCATTTTATTAATATACAAATTACATTCTAAATTTTTTTAGTTTGTGTGTCTAGTTGAAAACAAACATCTCTAAATTAGGCAAAATGACAAGAACAAAAAATAGCAAAGTAGCCTACTTTTCAAATGACATGCTCATTATTTACAGCAATAATCAGACATTAATTAGATCTTGAACCGATTAATTAGCAGAACTCATTATTTTACCGCCTCTGTAACTTCCATAACGACAGTTTGTTGAACCAGCATTGTTCAAATGATGGATGTTTGCTACAAATTCAGGAAACAGACATGACCAGCTATAATTTCTCCAACGATGCATCGTACTATGGTAGTTTCACGAGTTCGTTTCCTCATAAAATCTTTAAGCTAATAAGGTTAAGTGTATTTGGCTTGCTGTCCACTGTGGAGGGGCTCGAGGAAGCAGCTTCAACTCGAGCTTGGATATACCCCCCAGGGACTACTAGTGCATGGAAGAGGAGTACGATAGATGAGATGCCTAATTTATGTGGTGGAGTTGGGGAGGTGGAGGGATATCGAAACAACTGATGCCAGAGCAGGGTGAGTAGCTGCTTATATGCTCTGGATGTAATTTAAAGATTAGGGTTTCCTCCTCTTGAGATTATGAGATTATGAGTTTTCCTAATTGAAAGATTAGATGGGTTCACTCCTCCCGAAATTACGTTGTGAACTTCACTAAGCTGTGACTTACGTCATTGTATGGGAAATGCACTCCAGTTTAGCACTAGGTTTTTCATAATGTGCCTGTTAGACCCTGCTGGTAGATGCTCTAACTGCACACCATTTGATGTATTTTGACCTTTTTTTCCCCAAGCAACATATCGCCAATATTTAATTTCACTAAAGTAGGTGTTTTACCATTGACTGATTATTTTTGGGGGTCTTGATATCTCCCTGTCTGCAGCCTTTGACATGACAGCTCAAATTAGCTGCTAGTCTAACTGTGTGTGTTGTTAAGGTGCCATCAGTCAATCAGTGATTAGTCACATGGTATTTAGGTTCAGGTGATTGGCAGAGAACCTGGCAGCAGAAATGAGCACCGTAAATCGCCATTAGGAAAGTTGGCAGATTCTAAATCTTGTACCTCTAAGATTAGCTTTGCATTGCAACATGCCAACACAAAGTCAATTGTGAGTTGAGCATTCTGCACACTTCACATGAAGAGTGCAATTGTGTGTCTCAACTTTGTTGCTGTCTATGTAGAACGTTTCAGATAAGTCACTTATGATGTATGGAAGCATATATGTAGCAATATTCAATTTGAAATGTAATATGCAAAATGGCAATGCAATGTAAAATGGCAATGCATTTCTGTGTTTAAATTTACATGCAATGTTTGGAGCAAAATGATAATTCAAATTCAATAATAGAATTTACATTTGCCATTTCCTACACTACGTTTAACAAATAATTTAAACATAATATTTTAATGCTTTATAAGTTGCAAAATTAAAATGAAAATGTATTAAAGAAATGATTATATATGTTTAACACGGTCAAGCCAAAATTGTAGCAAAATGATAAATTAAATGTTATTTTTCTTAATTGCATTTACACTCACAGTGCGATTGCATTTTAATTAAATGCCCCGCAATGAAGTAGCAAAATTCAATGTGGATTTGAAAATGCATTTCCAGCCGATCAAGTCCCCGCCCCGCCCTGTCAATCATTTCATTAAGGCGGGGCCAGGTGTTGGAAACATGGCGGCGGCAGCAGAGTTATGAAGAGCGAGGCATAAACTGGCAGATGATTCTGATCAAGAACAGAGAAATGTCAATGTTCCTGCAAATTATGCACTTCTGTCAGTCATAGAACCAGTACGTTATTAGAAGCATAGATATGTATAGGCGTCTCGCAGTGAACGCGCCTGATGCTCGTGAGGTGAGCGCGCTCGCGCAGCTCGAAGTGCTGAAACAGACGCGTCGAGTGAGCGGTGCTTTACAACAGGTTCCTTTACTCATAGAAATAATCTTAAACAAGATGTCCCAGATTATTGCTTGCTCTATCAGCATGTTGTCTCTTTTTCTCTTTTTATCGTTCCGATTATTGTTTATGCATCATTTAATTCATAAAACGATGTGTAGTCTACCTGGATGCTAATGAGTGTTATTTGTAATAATAATAATAGTAATAATAATTTATATTCCCCAAAATAACTAGTCATTTCTAAACCCATCTTTCACACACTAAAGCACATGTGAACAGGTGATGATGTTGAGGATATTTTCTTAGCACAGTTTGGGCCCTTTAAGTCAAGTCAAGTCAAATTTATTTATATAGCCTAGTGCTTTTTACAATTGGTAATTGTTTCAAAGCAGCTTTACATATTAGAAGCACAGAAAAAAGAGAAGTGGTTAAAAATAAGCTGTACAAGCAGGTGTGGTAATATGTAACATATACAAGATGGTGCTACATTAAGCCAATGTCGGCTGACTCCCAGGGGTGGAAAAAAACCCCTAGGAGAAAAACCCAGCGTGCTAGCACTGGGAAAAAAAGTCCTAGGAGGGAAAAAAACCCTTGGAAGATATATATAATATATGTAAATGGATCTGTAGATCAAAATCTGAATTATACATTTTTATTAAATTAAAAAAAAAAGGATAATATATAAATATATGTAAGCGGATACAGAGATTAAAAATCTGAATTATAGATGCAGCCAGAACTGGGTGTGTAGGCCCATTGTCTCCTGGGCTACGTTGTAGTCAGGTCCAGACACAGGTTCTCCATCTGATCTGGATACGGCCTGGATCCAGCACCCGGCAAACCTCAGGATAAGCAGAGAGACAGATATTAGCGGAGATGCCATTCTTATTCTGATGTACAGGTATATCTAGTGTTATAGGAAATGTTCTCGGTTCCAGCCGACCTAATTATTGCAGCGTAACAATCCTTTAACGGATTTGAAAAATGTTAATATGCATGAAGCGTTCTTTAGAATGTCCGCAATAATACAAACTAGCTGGAAAACTTCTGTTGAAATGTCACTTGTTGGTGCATCGCTATCTTTAATGTCCTGTGGTAGCTTTAACAGCTTTAATAGTGTAATACTTAGTTTATAATCAGAATATAGTCACTTACATACTAAAGCATCAACACACTGTAAATTAAGGATTTATTATGCACAGATTCATTGAACAAAATAAGAGTTTTCACAAGTGTGCTGAATTCAT
Organism: Chanodichthys erythropterus; assembly: GCF_024489055.1. NCBI lineage: Eukaryota > Metazoa > Chordata > Actinopteri > Cypriniformes > Xenocyprididae > Chanodichthys > Chanodichthys erythropterus. Next base: position 29,286,026 of record NC_090232.1, read on the forward strand.
TGATTTTGAGCTGCACTGACTGACAGCTGCTGTGAGTATAAAGGGAGAGCACTTTCTGTGTAATTCATGCTCAAGAGAAGTTATTGTTTTTCATGAGACTTTGTGAGTACTTCATACATCACCTTGACAACGTTTATTTTTAAACCGATTGATTTCAGAGAGACGAGATCACCTGAGTGAATTTTAGGAGCATTAGAGATGGGCTGCTTTCTAGTGTGTGAAAGAGAGGTTTAAACATTATTTTTTCGAATAGAAATTATTATTAGTAGTAGTATTATTATAAACAACACATTAGCATCCAGATGGACTATAGTATTATTATTATAAATGATGCATAAACAATCAGAACGATAAAAAAGAGAAAAACAGACATCATACTGATAGAGCAAGCAATAATCTGGGACATCTTGTTTAAGATTATTTCTATGAGTAAAGGAACCTGTTGTAAAGCACCGCTCACTCGACGCGTCTGTTTCAGCACTTCGAGCTGCGCGAGCGCGCTCACCTCACGAGCATCAGGCGCGTTCACTGCGAGACGCCTATACATATCTATGCTTCTAATAACGTACTGGTTCTATGACTGACAGAAGTGCATAATTTGCAGGAACATTGACATTTCTCTGTTCTTGATCAGCATCATCTGCCAGTTTATGCCTCGCTCTTCATAACTCTGCTGCCGCCGCCATGTTTCCAACACCTGGCCCCGCCTTAATGAAGTGATTGACAGGGCGGGGCGGGGACTTGATCGGCTGGAAATGCATTTTCAAATCCACATTGAATTTTGCTACTTCATTGCGGGGCATTTAATTAAAATGCAATCGCACTGTGAGTGTAAATGCAATTAACAAAAATAACATTTAAATGATCATTTTGCTACAATTTTGGCTTGACCGTGTTAAACATATATAATCATTTCTTTAATACATTTTCATTTTAATTTTGCAACTTATAAAGCATTAAAATATTATGTTTAAATTATTTGTTAAACGTAGTGTAGGAAATGGCAAATGTAAATTCTATTATTGAATTTGAATTATCATTTTGCTCCAAACATTGATATGGAATGGAAAATGTAAATTTAAACACAGAAATGCATTGACATTTTACATATTGCATTGCCATTTTACATATTACATTTCAAATTGAATATTGCTACACATATGCTTCCATAATGATGTTCCATTTCAGTTAGGATCATTATGCAGAATCCCATTTCTGAACAGAGTCAAATGGTGTGCTCATAATGCCAAAAGGTAGATTTTGTAATTTGGCAAAATTTCAAGGCAGCATTGCATGTGCCTTTTGCAGAGAAGACAATCCCAGAATACACTGCAGCAAGCAAAAAAAAAAAAAAAAGAAAAAAACAATTGATGAATTCCAGTTATGAATACAATTTATTCAATACAAAAAAAATAGTGGTTACAAAATAAATTAAAGCTGCAAGCAGTGATGAAACGACCCTCGCACCGGGGTCACTGCCATCCGGTAGCCTTAGGAAAACAGTGAACAGTGTGTGATAGTCATTTAAGCAGATAAATAGAGGAGAAATATGGCAAAGTCATTTTGATGCACCACAGTTCCTGACATCAGACGTTGTATGCCTGAGTTACAACAACTTCCTGTTTCGTGGCGTTAATCACATAATTTAGCACTTAGCCAAGTGTGGCATGATTTAACATGTTTCTAGCATGTTTGGCACTTCATGGCATATATAAATAAGTTTCTGGGAGTGAATTACAGTGTAAAGCATGCCATTTCCTCTTGCCAGTAGGTGGCGCTATGACTAACTGAATATTGGCATACAGATATAGGCCAGGACTCTTATCACACATGTGAAGTTTGAGGCAGATCGGTATGCCTGAGTTACAGTAGCTTCCTCTTTCAACATCAAACTTTGTCAGGCCGCCATGGACACCCCCCTTAGTGAAAACTCAAGATCTTCACAATTTAATGTCTCAAAGGCCTTTAGATTAGACTGACCAAATATGATGTTGATCTGATTAGTACAATGTCTTAAAAAAATGTCAAAAACTGCAAAATTTTTGAAAATTCAAAATATCTCACTTCCTGTTGGGTTTACAGATTTTGCACCCAGGGACCTTTTTAGTAGGTATTGGGCTACATGTGTCTACTGAATTTCATACCTGTACGTGAAATGTAGAGTGAAGGGCACTTAATTGAAATTTTGTAGGTGGCGCTATCGAGCCATTTTGCCACACCTAATTCGGAAACCCATATCAGACGTAAATTTTCACCACTTCTGGTGTGTGCAAAGTTTCATGAGTTTTCAAGCATGTTTAGGCCCTCAAAAATGCGATTCATTTCGGAGAAGAAGAAGAATTGATTGAGCAATTACAATAGGGTCCTCACACCATCAGTGCTCAGGCCCTAATTAAAAGTTTAAAAAAAAAAATTTTACTCAGTACTTGTATGTGCTATGTATTTTTATTACTTTTATACTTGTACTTGCTATCACCAGCAGTGTTGGGGGTAACACATTACAAGTAACTTGAGTTATGTAATCAGATTACTTTTTTCAAGTAACTAGTAAAGTAACGCATTACTTTTTCAATTTACAAAAAAAATATCTACTTTACTTTTTCAAATAAATAACACAAGTAGTTTTCACATTTATTGACTGACAGCTCTCCTGTCCTAGAGGTGTTGTGTGCGCTGTGTGAACATGATGGTTATTGTAGTTCTAGACTAAATGTGAACATGCATTTACTCATCTCACTTGCACAGAAACATTCAGTGTTCCTCAAAATGAATAAAAACTCTGAAATGTATGCAAACCTGTAATATCTAAATATATTAAATTAAACAAGCAAGCCCAGCCCAGGTGAGAATAACACTGCATTCACGCCACCACGTAATTACAGTAATCTTGAGATGACAACACGTAACGTTATATTCGGAACTGTTCACGTCCTCGGACTGGAAATTATGTGTTTCTATGGCACCACTATCAACGCCTAAATTAATCTACAGCAGTCAGGTGGTACAGCGGGAGCTACATGCTACACGTGGGAGCTTTCAGAAAACTCCCATCTTACAAACTGTAATTACGAGCCTTACGAGGACGTGAATGCTTTTTACAAGCCAGAATCTCAAAGTTACAGTAATTTCGATATGGCGTGAACGCACCTGAAGTAACGCAAAAGTAATGTAACACATTACTTTTCATAAAAAGTAACTAAGTAATGTAATTAGTTACTTTTTTTTAGGGAGTAATGCAATATTGTAATGCATTACTTTAAAAAATAACTTTCCCCAACACTGGTCACCAGCACTTTTGGTGTGCACCCGGCCCAGGTTCGTTTGACATCAGAGTTCAGTTCGTCTGGATGATTTGATTAAACCAAGTGTGAAAGCAACCTTAGCATAAAGCACTAGATTAGCAACATGCTTAGAGTCTATTGGAAATCAGTTTTGAATCAAGGCTTGTATGTACATTTCAGAGGAGGATTAGCTTTATGATACATGAAGCTGGTGCCTATGAAGAGCATTTTAAATTTGTCAAAAAAACAAACAAACAAACAAACAAAAAAAACCTCAGCTCACTACCTATAGGTTTTGGTACAAAGCCAGTGTTTATAGCCAATGCTATGCAAATAGTGCCAATAAAGGTTTACTTCTTAAAAATATCATTAGAGAGCAGAGTGCTATTAGTATTTTTAAACAGCCTGATTAGAACAGTCTGATCCTGCTCTAACCAAAATCTGGAAGTGAGAAGTGTGGTTGGCAGGAGAAAATAGCTGGGATAGTCTTAATATGATCAAGCTGACTAGCATGGCTTGGCATTAATAAAGACAGGGTTGGCCATCTATTCCCCTGCTTTTTAAGCAGTTGACATGCTCACTGGTGTGTTTCCACTGCACTGTGAAAAATTAATCAATAAACTTGTGTGGAGCATATTAGATTGAAAGGGCGGCGCCAACGTCTCTCAGTGTTATCAGTATCTTACTGCAGGCCAGATTAAAGCTTCACCAGTGGTGACACAAATAGTAAACATTTAAAGATGCTTTCACCTAGCTTGGCATGTATAAGCATAAATCCTATGCCCCAAAACAGAAAACTAAAAAGTGATAAGTACCTTTCAAGTAATGTACCCAGCATATTTTTAAACGTGCCATGAAAACAATGTTGTGCTCATATGAGGTGGTAAATTTGGACAAGGGGGTGAGCAAACAAATTCACCACCTTGAAAATTGCATAGCAGACTGATCCAAATAGTGCTTGAGTTGAGTTTCAGTTGAATGCTTGAGTGTAGATGTGAAATTTTAGTAAGTGAGCATTTCATACTCTCAGTATATTATATAATTTGTTCAACAGTGAATATCACAGGGGAATTCTGTCTTTTTTTCTGAACTCAATGAAATGATGTATTGTGTTTTATAGCATTCTGTGATGGAAACAACATTTTGTAATAAAATGGTGAACTCCTTTGTCTCGCTAAAGCTAATTTAATGACTAGCCAGAAAAACACTACAAATGAAGGACAGTTGTAATGTAGGAAAAAATACTTTTCACTCAGTGAATGTTGAAATTCTTTGTTAACTAACATTCTTGGTTTAGATCATCATTTTAAATGTATTAATTCATACTTTTTATAATGGATTTTAAGATTGGGAGATATAACCATAAAATATATGCATTTAAGGCATTTAAAAATAAAAGATAAAGGCTAGCTCCCCATGTTAGCAAATAGTTACTATTAAGAAAGGGGGGAAATACAAAACATTTGGAAAATTAAAGAATTTTAAGTCACCTTGGAATAAGGTTCTATCTGACATTTTTGTTAAAATTTAGTTATTCTCATATTCTTATTCTCTGACAACTTATTTACATTATGTGATTTTTTTAAAGTTGTTGTTTTTGGGACTTTTTTAGAAAACAAAAAGGTTCTATCTACATAGGAGTATGGAATGCAAAAACTTTGAAGCTCAATATCTCAAAACTGCTCCGAATGCAGATAAAAACCTTATAATTCCAAAGTGGCGTTTATTCACAGGATTGATGACGTGCAAATCTTGTGACAATTTTGTAACCATTAATGCACTTGTTTAATCACAGAAATAATGCATTGAATCTTGCATGTGCTTTTCTTATATAATAATAATAAAAATAAATAAATGTATAAAGGTATGTCTATGAGGGTTTTAATAAAAATAAACACCTGGTAAAAAAGTTGAAGAAACACCCACTGAAATAATGAAGTTAAAGGGTTAGTTCACCCGAAAATGAAATTTCTGTCATTAATTACTCACCCTCATGTTGTTCCACACCCATATGACCTTCGTTCATCTTCAGAACACAAATTAAGATATTTTTGATGAAATCCAAGACTCTTTTTTTTTTGTAATCTCCCATATGGCAACGAAATTGCCACATTCAAGGTCCAGTGAAGTAGTAAAGACTTAATTAAAACAGTGAAGGTCACTACAGTGATTCAATCTAATGTTATGAAGCGATGAGAATACTTTTTGTGCTCAAAAACCAAAAAAAAAATAACGACTTTATTCAACAATTTTTCCTCTTCACCGTCAGTCTCCTATGCAGTTGATGCAATGCAGTGCTTCCATGTTCTATGTCAGAACGCCTACTCTGTATTGACCAGCTCCTGTGTCAACATCAAACGCATGAAAAAAAAAATAGTTGAATAAAGTCATTATTTTTGTTTTATTTTTGTGCACAAGTATTTTTGTCGCTTAATAACATTAGGTTGAACCACTGCAGTCAAGTTGCCTATTTTAACAATGTTACTATTTCTCTGGACCTTGAATGTTGCAATTTCATTACTTTCTATGGGAGATAAAAAAAAATAAAATAAAAAAAAACCTCTTGGATTTCATCAAAAATATCTTAATTTGTGTTCTGAAGATGAACGAAGGTACGACAGGTTCACCCAAAAATGAAAATTTTGTCATTTATTACTTACCTTCATGCCGTTCCACACCCATAAGACCTTCGTTAATCTTCAGAACACAAATTAAGATATTTTAGATGAAATCCGATGGCGCTGTGAGGCCTCCATAGCCAGCAATGACACTTCCTCTCTCAAGATCCATAAAGGTACTAAAAACATATTTAAATTGGTTCATGTGAGTACAGTGGTTCAATATTAAAATTATAAAGCGACGAGAATATTTTTGGTGCGCCAAAAAAAACCCAAAATAACGACTTATATAGCGAAGGCCGATTTCAAAACACTGCTTCAGGAAGCATCGGAGCACAAATTAATCAGTGCATCGAATCTGCTGTTCGGAGCACCAAAGTCACGTGATTTGAGCCGTTGGCAGTTTAACATGCGATCTGAATCATGATTCAACACACTGATTCATTTGTGCTCCGATGCTTCATGAAGCAGTGTTTTGAAATCGGCCATCACTAAATAAGTCGTTATTTTGTTTTTTTGGCACACCAAAAATATTCTCGTCGCTTTATAATATTAATATTGAACCACTGTACTCACATGAACTGATTTAAATATGTTTTTAGTACCTTTGTTGATCTTGAGAGAGGAAATGTCATTGCTGGCTATGGAGGCCTCACGGCACCATCGGATTTCAACAAAAATATCTTAATTTGAAGGTCTTACGGGTGTGGAACGGCATGAGTGTAAGTAATAAATGACAGAATTTTCATTTTTGGGTGAACTCACTTTTTGGAGTCACGGTTTGTCTGATTTAAGACTTCTTTTAATTTCACACTTCCTGATATCAGTGTAAACTGAAAAGTCAATGTATTTTATTTTTCAAATGGGAATGGGTTTTGCTCTTGCTTATACTTTTTCTTTTATCCAACTCTTACAGGTCACAACCGTATGTCAAATAATTTCACCATGGACCCCATCAATTGCTCAACTGTGGATCTTTCTGATGTTCTGGCCAGCCGGATGAGTCCCAGTAAGATCCTCCTCTCCCTGACTCTCTCCTTCCTGGCTGTGGCGACCACCGCCATCAACTCCCTGGTCATCACTGCTATCCTGATCACCCGCAAACTCCGCCAACCCGCCAATTACCTCATTTGCTCTCTAGCCGTGACAGACCTCCTGGTAGCTGTTCTAGTGATGCCCGTCAGCATTGTGTACATCGCAGAAGAGAGATGGGTTCTCGGTCCGATAGTATGCCACCTGTGGTTGGGCGTCGATGTCACATGCTGCACCTGTTCAATTTTACACCTGGCCGCCATTGCGCTTGATCGATACCGCGCCATCACAGATGCTGTGGCGTATTCCCAGAAACGCACGTATAAAAGAGCAATCATAACCATTTTAGCCCTGTGGACACTGTCTGTGTTGGTGTCTCTACCGCCTTTAGTGTGGAGGAAATCCTCTAGTGTGGAACACAAGGATGGGAAGAGGGAAGTCATGGACTGCTGGATTGAGCACGACCACGTGGCCTTCACTGTCTACTCCACTTTTGGAGCATTCTATATTCCACTGGCCCTCATTTTGGTTCTTTACTACAAGATCTACAAGGCGGCGGAGACACTGCGTAACCGTCGAGGGAGCAGCCGATTAGTCAAACAGACAGTGAGCAGCGTCATGCTTCCTGGAATGAGTTCTGATAAAGACATCGCCCTCAGTCCCGACGCATTCTGCCCAATCGAGAAATCATTTTCTGATCCATCAACAGATGGGGAAAGGGTACGCATCACTTCCTCGTCAGGTAATCTCATCAAGGTCCGCAGGAACCCAGGGGCTAGGGAGAGACGGGCTGCTTTGACATTAGGACTAATCCTGGGAGCCTTTGTGGTGTGTTGGCTACCGTTCTTCCTGAAGGAGGTGATAGTGAATATTTGCCCGACCTGCAGCACCTCTGCTGTGCTTGCAGATTTCCTCACCTGGCTTGGGTATCTCAATTCCCTCATCAATCCGCTAATATACACCATCTTTAACGAGGACTTTAAGAAAGCATTTAAAAAACTTCTGCCCCTCTGTTGCAGCAATGTCCTTTGAAATTGACAGGGACGAAAAGAAAAAACACGAGGTTTCATCTGACAAACTTTTGAGTTGAAAGCAGCAAGGTATAATGACAATCCTGTCATACTGTAGATGAATTGACTTCTGCAAGGATTACACATCTCTCAGACACATTTCATATTGTTTATATAGTGCCTGTAAATACTTTGGTACATGAATGCATGTAAAAAAAATCAACCCATTTGCTCCATTTAAAGATTTCAGTATTTTGAAATAGAGAATTTTTATATAAAATTTAAAAGCGTCTGGTGCACAATGTTATGTAAATCGACTCTGGTCAAGTTTACACCAAGGGGTAAAAGTTTGGCTGGTTAGCATGGCCCAGTTAGCCCCTGCTGAACTACGCCATCTGGAACCCAAAATAATTTTTCTTCATTCAAATGTTGTTGTGTATACTGGTGAAATTGTTTTTTGAAAATATAAATGTTCAATATTTTTAGTATATTATAATTATTTTGCCAGTGACTGATTTATTTTTTGGAGGGCTCTCAAAAGTGTGATGAGGGCTTGGGATTACAAGTTGATGTGGTGGGATCAGACACATGATTATTTGTGCCCTTCAAGTGTTGGAAATATCAGAATTATGAGTTCAAAGCACATGAATGACCAAAGTCTAAAAACTCTGAATTCTAGATGATACATGAGTTGTGGCATTAGAAGAGCCGTGCCTATTTGAAACATCACAGAAACACTGATCTATACTATAGATGCTAGCTTGCTACTATAGATGCTATATTATTATGCAATTTACATATCAGTAAGATTTCAGTAGAATAAAAAGATTTAATTTTTCTAAGAAAATGTTTGTTTGTTTGTTTATCCATGTCTTTTTACATAACTGGTATCAATCTCAGACAAAATAATTTGCCAGATCTATGGAAACCCTACTTAGAGGTTGTTCCACATTATTAAACAAGTCACAGTTCTCATGCAATATGGGGAGGAAGAAAGATCTTTCTGAAGATGAAAAGCATGAAATGGTGCAATATTGTGCAAAAGGCATGAAAACAACTAATATTGTGTGAAACTGAGTGGAGATTATCAAATTATCATAAGATTTGTGAGTGATTTAGAGCACAGCAGAACTCAGTCAGATAAAGGCTTATTAATGAAAGTTCTTGTCAAATTAATTGTATTAAAAGGGCAGCTATAAAAAAAAAAGCCAGTGTTGATGTTTCTCTTTGTGAGGTTTGGTTAGTGGTGTCTAAAATGCATCTTTATGCACAACTTCCAGCCTGCATGGAGAGCTTCTTGAGACTTCAGAGGCACCAGCAGCTTCAAATACCTGTTTGCTGCTCAACACTGGCTTTTTTTTTATAGCTGCCCTTTTAATACAATTAATTTTTTTGACGAACTTTTATTAATAAGCCTTTATCTGACTGAGTTCTGCTGTGCTCTAAATCACTCACAAATCTTTTGATAATCTCCATTCAGAAAATTCAAAAAAATATTGTTTTCATGCCTTTTGCACAACATTGCACCATTTCATTCTTTTCATCTTCAGAAAGGTCTTTCTTCCTCCCCATATTGCATGAGAACTGTGACTTGCTTAATGTGGAACAACCTCTAAGTAGGGTTTCCATAGATCTGGCAAATTATTTTATCTGAGATTGATACCAGTTATCTATAAAGACATGGATAAACATTTTCTTAGAAAAACTAAAATCTAAATGTTCATTCTACTGAAATCTTACTGATATGTCACTTGCATAATTTGGAACGCAGTGTAGAACAGCTGACAAGAAGTGTAATAACTTAATGGTTTGTGTAATGCAAACATCTAGTTTTAATACTATGTATAAATAAGTGTTTTTAATAGAAATAGAATATAAATCATTTTCATAAAAACGGGTTTATCATTCACAATATAATTTAGTCTACTTAAGAGTTGTTTTCAACTTGAATGTGGAATGTTGTACTAACAAATGCCAGACTCCGAGGTATGCGTTTCCCAGGTGCTCTTGAAGGGAGCATTATTAACAAGGAATCAACATCTTAAGTGATTGGCGAAAAAAAAAAAAAAAAAGGTGGGGAACAGAGCAACCATGTGCAAAGATGGCAGACACAGCCCTTCTCCCAGGGGCAGTTCAAGGTTAGCTCAAAATGCAGAATACAGAAGATCCCAGAAGACAAGAGGCTTTTCCATTTGAATGGAACATGGAAATCAGTATGCTAAATAAACAGCTTATGCTTGAAAACAGCTTGTCACATAATTGACTGCGAATATTCAACACATTTGTTTTGTTGTGCAGTGCACTAGATTTGCGGTCTGCTTTAGGTTTTTTTTTTTTTTTTTTTTAAAGTGGAACTCAGTCATTGGTAGAGAACAAACCAGTGCCAAATTTACCAATGCCATGATTTAGTAAAGGAAGGTGGAGGAAAAAAAAAAAAAAAAAGACTCAAATCACAAGAACAATACTGCCCTCTGTTGGATAAAAACTTTATTGCATTAGCTCAAGAGACTGTAGTTGAGCAACAGGTTAAAATTCATAGCTTACATTAGGTCACAAACAGACATTTAAAAGAGGTAAAACATCCACACACACACCCTCAGAATACGCAAACATATTGCAGTCACACATACTCCAAGCGCTCGCTTCCATTTTGAGAAGCCGGCGTATACCGACCCCCTCTGGACACTTTTCCTTTTGGGCAAGAACTGCAGAGAAGGCCACCACCAATCAGCATGAGAACCGCTGCCCCCCAGCAGATAAAGATGGCTGCTCCCAACTCCCTCTTTTGAGCTTGAGCCACTAGAGGATTGTAGAAGTCCCCAATGACCCTATGGGCAGTCCAACTAGATGGCACCAAACCCAAGACTCCTGCAGTGACGAACAAGGCCCCTCCTACTGCAGCAACCCGAGCCTTTGCAAAACCATCTGCCAAGCAGTTAGTACATTTACCACCTGCAAAACTGGCAAATATGCCAATTAGACCAAAAAGGGCAGCAATGATAAGGATAGCTCGAGAAGCTTGTAGGTCCTGGGAAAGAGCCAGCATAGAGTCGTACACTTTACACTGCATTTGACCAGTGCTCTGCACCACACAGCTCATCCACAGTCCCTCCCACATTATTTGTGCCGTCACAATGTTGTTTCCAATAAAAGCAGTCACACGCCAAAGAGGAAGCGCACACGATATGATGATGCCCAACCAGCCAAGAATGCCTAGTGTGGTTCCAAGGAGCTGTAATCCGGTAGACATGTCTGCAAAAAAAGAAAGCAAGAAGCCAATAAACCAAAAGTACAGAGCACTGGAAATATGCTACAGTATAATATTGTAAAACAGTTTAAAGGTACACTTAGACTAAGACACAACTTGAGTGGTCACACAAACTTTACATTCCATTCAGTGAATGGTCAAGGGCGAAATCCTTTTATTTAAAGCGACTGAGAATTTCATGTGATGCACAAAACTTCCTCATGCAGATTTCACAACAAATTCAAGTCAGTCATGCTGTTTCACCACATTAACAGAAAGCAGAGTGGTTTGAAAATAAGAGGGAAACCTCTTGGAACGGAAGGACCTTGTGAAATAATCACTAAAATGGTTTTCTTTGTTAGGAGAAACAGTCCAGCATACCTCCAGCACAAAAGGTTAAAAAGCCTTTATTATTTTGGCTGGTCGCATTTTTACCCTGCTGGGGGGGCCTAAGCTGGTTGACTGGCTTTTGCTGATCATCCAGCCTGATCATAGCTGGTTTAGCAGATTGGTTTTAAGAGTTACAACCACTTTTTTTCCTGGTCTGGCTGGCGACCATGTTAACCAACCAGCTAAAACAGTTAAACGCCAGCTTAAAGCAGCTACATTCAGCTTAAACCAGCAAAGACCTGCCAAGGATTTGAGTCTTTCTACCCAAACAGGGTGAACAATTAAAATATATAAATTTGAAAGTGATTAATGAGAGCACAGTATGACACGAACCCCAGTTTCATAGACAAGGCTTAGGCTAGTCTGTGCGGTTTTAACTGAAAGGAACTTGTGCTGCCATCTCTTAATAGGCCAGTGCCATTGTTTGCTCTCAAGATGCACACCAGTAATTTATAAAAGTTACTTAAATATCCTAATTGAAATAAGGCTTAATCCTGGCTTAGGCTAAGCCCTGTCTGTGAAACCGGGCTTAAGAGTACTACACTATGGGACGGTTTCACAGACAGTGCTTAGCCGAAGCCAGGATTAAGCCTCATTTCAATTAGGGTACTTAAGTAGCTTTTAAAAACTAACTAGGAAAAAAAAAAAAAAAAAAAACTGGGGCACAGTGAGACAAAACAATGATTTTAAACTGATAAAAACGCTTTAAAATCTGTCAGTACAAGTTTCTTTCACTTAAAACTGCTCAAACATGCATTTTAGTCTAGGACTAACTTAAAGGGATTGTTAACCCCTAAAATTTAAATTCTATCACCATTTACTCACCCTCAAGTTGTTCCAAATCTGAATAAGTTTCTTTGTTCTGTTGAACACAAAGGAAGATGTTTTGAAGAATGTTTGTAACCAGGCCACTTTGGGGCACCATTGACTTCCGTAGGAAAAAAAAAAAAAAAAAAAAAAAAAAAAGGGACTATGGAAGTCAATGGTGCCCCAAAGACTAGTCTGTGAAACCAGGGGTATAATTATATATATATTTTGACAATAAACTTTTTTGCCTTGAAGGTTTCACTGAAACTTTACTAATGTGACCATACCTTTACTGCTCCCTACTGCCCAACTGTTGGAAATACAACTACTGATTTATTGTAAGATTACGCAAAAATTTTAAACTGTTAGAGAAGTGTTTTTACCAGTTTGTAACATTCAAAATCTCCACAATAAACCTTACCGGTGAACTTCCAGTGCTGTAGATTTGCACCCACACCAACCAAATCACAATGATTTGGTTTAAAAACTCCTGAATCAAACACAAAATATGTTTATATTCAAGAAAGCAATCGTTTTAAAAGCCTTGAGTTATGTCAATAATAACTTCTGTGTATCCCTTTAAACGATAGTGCTCTGATCGCTTGAAGACGCTGTTTTCTGCCGTTAATGAGCATCCATCAGTGATTAGCTGATTATCAATCAGTTCAATGGCTGGTTTGTAGTTTAGCACGCTGTACTGGTAATTATTTTTCATTATCACGTTATCCACAAAAAAAGATTTAATTACTCAGTTACAGTTCGTCCGGCTATTTTACAGCTCTTATATTTCATAAAACTAAGATAAACGATGGCTAAACATGTTGGAGGTACTCGAGCTAAAAGTTGGTAGTAAGCGTGTTAGGAAAACTTAGTTAATTAAAGGGGCGATTAAAGTTATTTTGACAACTTATTTGTTTTGGGGCTGTTTATTACAAGACAAAAAAAACATTAACGTCCCCGCCTAACCAATCACATTTTCAGAGCGAGGGTACATTTACACTATCGTTTGATCGAAGGGGTCATCGTCCAATCACAAAGAAGACATTTCTTGCTTAGTAGCTAACTGACAGGGCATTCCACCAATCAAATGCTTCCGATGGGCTGTCCTTACACTCACTGTAACATTCGTGGTCTCTGTTGTACGCGCTGGTTTAGACAAGCAGTATGGCGGAAGAAGAGAGTGAATTGGAGTTAGACAGGTTTAAGAAAGAACTGGAGACTTTGTTAAATACTAGTGCAAACGACGAACGCGGACTTCAGAGCAAGACGTACTGTGAAAGGTTTTGCGAGGTAAGATGACACTGAAATGGACGAAAGCGTTTGCAAGGTTTTTTAAAAAAAGCAAACAGAGATGTGCTAACCAGTGTTAGCAGCATGTCAGCAGATTCCCCTCCCCCAGTTTACAGCCACCGTGAGCCAACAATCACACAATATTTTACCTCTCTAACTACGGGTGTTTTCAAAATACTGCGGGAGTAGATCTCAAGACCGCGAAAGTTCATTTCCGAGCACGATTAACAGAGGACGTACTGTCACTTTCTTTCAGTTAGCTCCATTAGCCTGGCAAGTGGCTAACGGTTAGCATTCCTAAGTTGCATTCCAAAACAAGCAGGCTGCGAAAGAATTAAGCGTCTGTATTCTTCATGATATTTTATTTACCAGCGATTTTATGAAACGTACAACGGGCAAACCTAACCTGAGAAATCATTATGCACGACTGAAAGGTGTTTAATGATATAATAACTCGATGCTGTCAGTGTTAGCAGTGTTTGATGTCCTGTTAACCAGTCTCTGAAAAGGTTGGCTTTAAACCGCTGGTTTCTTCCCAAGAGTTACTAAACTGCTTTAATTTTCGAACGCAATGGCTGCTAAATTAATGAATCCAGCCCTCTTTCTCTAAAAATAAACTTTTTATGTCGTTTTACGAAAGTTTGATTGATGTTTCCTAATTTGTATCACTAAGTCCATGTACTGTCATTGAACGCTAGTGACTCCCATGATTATAAACAAACTCTAGACTAGTAGAAGTCGCTTCACGGTAATGCTTTGTGTTTTGTGGAGCACATCGTTTTAGTAATATATTTGGCCATTCTACTCTTTCTCTGTTAAATTTATCTTTTTGTTTTCTTTTAGTTGGTGGTGGAGCAAACCGGACGATGGCAAGTGCCTCTTCCTCAGCTCCAGGTGTTGCGAAGTGCCCTGTGCTCTTTTGTCCAGGGTGTGGCATCGTTCCCTCCTGAGTGCGAGCATGTGCGCTACACACTGAGTAGTCTGGCCTTGTGAGTATGCACTTCTGCTTTTTCCATGGAATCAAAAAGAAGCCACTATGAGTTCAAAATAGACAATTCTTCTTTTTTTTTTTTTTTTTTTTTTTTTTTTTATGGAATATTGCAGTATTTATATTAAATTATCTGTGCCCTTGTAATCTTTTATCAAAATAACTTCTCTCTCTTGCATCAACTCTGATGATGTGTTTACGGGCGTGAAGGCGGGACACCCTGTCACTCACATGAGATCGCATCAATAGAGTGGTGCAGGGATGATGTATTTTTGTAGGCCAAACTGGAAGTTTGAATTGCCCTGGTTTCTTCAACAAAAACTAGGGATGCACCGATGTATCGGCCGCTGATATTTATCTGCAGATTTTTGCTCAATTTATCGGCTATAGCAGAAAAAAGGCCGATATAACAAACCAAAGGTTTATTAAAGGTGCTAAAGAGGATGTTCTGTTTTATACATTTTTGCAATATTACTTGAAACTGTCTTTACTAACCGATAAAAGACTATTTATTAGGTGCACTGAAAGGAATAATATTAATATACATCATCTGTGCACGAGGTAGGGCCTTAAAAACATCAGCCAATCGTTTACACGATCATCACGTAAAAGATTGGCCCTCTGGCTTGTCAATCACTGCCGTGACGTTCCTTGTGAGAGACGCGCGTGGCTGCGCGCTCCAGTAACTTTCCACACTCCACAGGTGCCACATGCAATGTTTTTGTCAGGAGACAGGAGTAAAAACTCCAGATTATGAGTTACCTGCGGTGAGTCTGACATAATGTATCCACTAACATGACACTGCGAATGCCGGTGGTAAACAAACACTCGTGTTTCAATACTCGTGCATGAGCTTTGGGAGGCGTTCCCTCAAAATGAGCTGTGAAGGAGGGCAGTTGTTCTTATGCATGCGCTCATTTCAAAAACTCACTAACAGTCTTTGGTTTCTCAGTCGACGAAAAGATCCTCTGTAGCACCTTTTAATTAACTGCGTTAAGGCTCTGAGATGTATAATGACTGTTGTATAATCCTAGCGCTGCTGTCTGCGCTTTATTGCTAATCAAATAACAAAAAATCGCACACTATTCTTAACTAAATAACTTTTGTAACTTTCATAAGTGTAGCGTACCCCATCCGGATGACCATTCTAATGTACTAATGTTTTATTAAGTTTGTTGCGTCCGTTTTCACTCAAAAAAAATCTAGCTAAACAATACAGATCACAAGAAGTGCGCATTAAACTCTCTCTCTCTCCATTTCATTATCATCAACATACAGCAAATTACTCAAAACACTTATTACAACTAACAGTCAACAAATACATACAGATCTTATGTGTTTTCGGGGGGTGCTTAATAAACTGACAAGCTTTAAATCTGAAAAATATCTCAGAAGAACTGCGTGCTTTGCATTACCTGTATAACTCCATAGGCAAGAAAACCAGTCAAAAGAAGAGTCCCGCCTTAGTAAAGGAGATAAAAAATATTTAAATGTATACAAAAACAAATTAGAAGATTAATCGCAATAAAATCTGTTACAATAAAGGATTAACGTGTATATTATTTATACAGTGAAGAATATGCAGTGCTCTTTTACATTTGTATACTTTATTTCTGTCCCTAAAAACTATTAAAAAGCACTGTTTTTCATATGTATCTTTCTGTTGCCTTTATGCAGGCCTGCTGAATGTTAAATGGATCCAATTCATGTTCATTAAAAATTATTTGATGCAGCAATAAACCTGCTAGTATATTTTAATGCAGGTGTTTTTGAACTTTGCTTATTTGAAACATGACCAAAATACTATCTATTTTGATGACAAAATTTCAAATAAGTGAGGGAGAGACAAATATCAGTATCGTCCTATAAAATTGGTATTGGTATCGGCCCCAAAAAATCATATCGGTACATCCCTAACAAAAAAACCCAATAGGCTTTCTACTGGCTTTTGGATTATTGCAGAAAGTAAAGTCTGTGTCTAACAAAAGCTTATGATTCTTATGTTTTGTTCATCATGATAATATTCACAAATTAAATGAACAACTTTTATGAATTTTGAAGCAAAAATACAGTTGGCAGAAGTGAAAAGCTATGAACGAAATACACCATGTTCGCATGACTTCAGCGTCACCATCACTAAGCTTCCAACAACTGTCTTTTTAAAAACTTTTTCCCTCAAAGTTCAATTTGTAATAGTTTGCAAAAGTGATTATAAACACAGTGAGGCTGTGAAAGCAGACTAGTGAAGGATGTTTATCTGTTCAGCTGATCACATTTAATGTCCCCAACATCCTTTGTATTCCCATTTAGCCACTTGTTAGTAACTGCCTTTTACAAGATAAGTAAATGCTTAAAGGAAAACAATAGGGTAATACTGATGCATTTTATATCATAGAATAAAATGTGAAAAATCTTGAGTTTTTCTCCAAAGACCTTATTTCAAGCATTTAACCAAAAACCTATTAAAAGAACCTGTTGACTTCAAAGACGATGGAACGCAAAATGCTAAACCTATTTATAGCAAACGACAACGATTGACAAAAGTCCCACCTTACTTTTTTTTTTTTTTTTTTTTTTTATTGTTTGAGAAGCAGTTTCACCCGGATACATGTCACAATAAGGAAGAAAAGACTATTGCAGCTTCCATTTCATGCTGGAAACTTGGAAACTTTGGAAAGCAGAACATACGTCTGTTAAAACTGATCACTCTATCATCATTTGCTTAACTTCATGTTGTTCTAAACCTGTATGACTTTCTCTCTTCTGTGGAACACAAAAGATATTTTGAATAATGTTAGTACCCAATCATTTTGGTTTCCATTGGCTGATAAGTGTTTTCTGTATGTGCAAGAAAGGCATAATTTCGTCTGATACACATACTCACACACGTGATGTTCACGGTCCTCAGAATTTTCATTTTTGGGGTAAACTATCCCTTTAAGTAATTATTGGGAATATTGAACATGATTATATTCAAATACATGTAGGACGATTAGAGTTGTCAAAAGAACCGAATTCTGAAACTGCTGTTGAGCAGATTCATAAACACCTCTGATTGGCCGTTGTTCACACGCTCATCAGATATGTCTGTGATTGGCTACAATGATCAATACACGTGAGCGTTTGAAAGCACATGAAAGTGTTTGAATTTGAAAGCGTTTTGAAAGCCATAGCAGGCATCTATCAGCGGACACCGATACATTGCTCCCATGAGTATTGTTGTAAGCACTCTGTGAATAGAGTCATTGACTATTTACAAAGTTTGAATCCGCTCAACAGCTCTCAAAGCGTCACATTTTCAGAAGTACCGGCTTGGTACTAAAGTCGGTACTTTTGACAAATCTAGGTACAATAAACTTTACAAGCAGGCAAATAGAGGCACACAAAGAGGCTCTGGTAATTATTTCCCCACCTCCTCATATAAAACTAATCCTGACTAAAAAGGACTGAAATCTTTTGAAAATTAGAAAAGTGGTCAAAATGCTTAATGTATTGGTTATTGGCACAACAGCTTGTAAAAGTCAATAATTACAGAATAATAAAGATAATTAAGAATTATTTTTTTCATTTGCAGGAGTATCTTTGAACTGCTGTTGTTCTTTGGAAAAGATGAGTTCGTCGAGCATCCTTTAAAAGATATTCTAGACTCATTCCAGGTAACTGCATTACATCAGTCCTATTACTCTTGGTGGAGCATCATGTAGAATTCTGCTCCCTAACCTTTCAGTGGTTATCTTGTGTCACTCATATGTTTACATGTATATGGTTTTCTTGTCTATCCTAGGACTGCTATGCGAGCTTGGTAAGGCACCAGAATGTTTACCTTCTACAGGTTAGGCATATTATTAAAGATGGAGGACCTTGGGCAAACCCTGTACTTCAGGCCATTCTCAAGGATTCAGAGCTGCCACAAGAAGATGGTCAGTCAATCAATCTTTTGTTTAAAAACAGTGTACCTTGATCAATTAATCTTTACCTTACATTTTCTAAACTGTTAACGGCATTGATAACTAAATCTCTTAATTGCTGTTTTTGTTTGCAGTGGACAAATATCTGAACTCAGAAGTATCCATTTTCTTTGAGCTGCGTTTGCGTTACCTGGTGGCATGTGAGAGGCTTCCGGAGGCCTTGGCACTGACAAGGAGATGCATCCGGCACTCTGTTGTAGGGAGGCATCTCTATTTCAAGCAAGCCTACCTTATCTGCCTTTGGAAAGCTTCTCTTCATGAGCGCTTGTACAAGGAGGTGAGTGAGAAATTATTTAAGTGATAGGTGCGCAACTCTTGGTGCGAAACTGGCCTTATACACAGTCTGGATTACCTATTGTGCTTTATAAGAATTGTCTTGGTTAAATTATTGTGTTTCCTAGTTGTGCATATAAGTCCTGCCTTGAAGTGATTTTTGTGCTGGCACAAATTGTATAAAGCCATTTAGTACAGCATTTAGTACAGAAAAAAAAAAAAAAAACCTCAATTACCCATGGCACAAAAATTGTCTACTACATGTGACAAACAAATGTGTTTTTTTTTTTTTTTTTTTTTTACTACAGTATTTTTTTTTTTCATTTATTGAAATTAATTTTAATTGCATAGCATACAATTACATTTAATTACATACTAATATTATGCATTATTGTGCATTGTAAATTATGCATAATTACAGCATTTAAAAGGTTCTCCTTTTCCTGTCATATAGTGGTTCTCTCATGGAATGGAACACAGACCTTTTTTTTTTTTTCTAGTAAAATTTATATAATAATGTGTCAAATAATGTTCTTAGTCTTTTCTTCCTGTGGGGGAAACTACAATAATTTACTATGAATTAAATACAAATCAGATTAAATACAATTTGTGTAACCAAAATACCAATAATGCCCAAAAGAAAAAAAAACTTAGCGTGTGACTTTTAATTATAATTAAACCCGAAATACACTGGGGCTCTTATTTTGAAATGTCTGTATTATTGCAGGCTGATCCTTCAGATTCTTACAACCATAAAACATTTTATATAAAGGCCATGAAGTAGACATTGATAATGAACTCATGTTGATGAATTATTACAATTGCTTGGCATAAATCTGCGCTTTTCATTGATTGAGAATCAATTTGAAGCGCTGTTGCGCAAGCTTGTAGAACGCGCAACAGTGCCCCCTTGTGACTTTGCAAAATGCAGTGCACGTGGGAATGTCAGCAGGAGTAAACAGTTCTGATGCACACAGAACGAGCAGGTACGAAACGACTAGTTTATCGATCGCAGATGGTTTTATTATCTTGGGCGGATATAAAAGTATAAGAGGGTAAAAATAATAAAAGCAAAAATGTGTCTCCAACTATACTTGGTGAAACTTATAACAAATATTATACCTGGGCGGCCCACCTAAGTAAAGTCTATGTATGGGAAGCACTGCGTAGGGTAACATCAACAATGAACCCTTATTCAGCAATAAAGAAAAATGTACAGTTAGAAGTATGTCAGATACAGTAGTGGTATTATTTGTGGGTAATTTTGTCAATATACAAAAAAATATATATATAAAATTGCACTGTTTATCACACTACTGTGCATTATTGTTTATTCAAGAAATTTGTTTTGAAATGCTTTTATCTTGTACAGCATCCTATGATGCTGTGTGAGACAGGGATAGATAAAATGAATGACAGGATTTAGCCTATTTTTGAAACTGACTCATTGATCCAAGCTTATATTGGTCAAAAATGACCATCCATCATTTGAAAACGAATGGGGGAGATAGAAAATAAGAAGCATTTAGTGTTTGGTAGCATGTTCATCATGTTCATGTTTACATATGTACATGTATGCTTGCAAAGTTAAAGGCCTCTGACCTGTGCATGTGTGTATACTCACTCACTCACTCACTCACTCACTCACTCACTCACTCACTCACTCACTCACTCACTCACTCACTCACTCACTCACTCACTCACTCTTTTGAGTATTACAGGCTTTTTTTTTTTTTTTTTACAGAGTGGAACGTTATCCTTAGATCAATGAGACCTATGATCAGTCAGTTTCAAAAATAAATAGAAAACCTGGCCTAATTGACAGAAAAAAAAGTTGACAAAAAGGTTGACCCCAGTATTTGGTGATAATATAGCAAAATGAGAGATTTATAAGCATTTTTTTGTACCACAAATGTGACTTTTTTTTTTTTTTTTTTTTTTCATTTAGTACAAAATAAAAAACTTCAAAGCGTGAGCTCTTGGAGCGTGGAGCACAAGATTTAAAGGGGCCGCGTACCCTGATTCACTTCAAATGCACATAAAGGTTGCCACAAAGCACAGGCTAAAGTATTGATTGTAAATGTGTCGGGGAAAAAAATAGTTTATTAATAAATAATTAAAAGGTCACCTTGCTAGTGTTTTCTGAGTCTGTGTCGGCTGCAAAGAAGTTGATGATGCTGTCTAGCCATCTCTGCAGTATAGTGAACGTTCCTTTAGAGAGAAATGCACATTTCATATGGATTACTTATGGAAATGTACATATAATCATGCAGTTAGCTAACAAAGTAATAATTTAATTTACAATCACTGTTAGCAGTTTACATCAGAAAAGCCATTCAATGTCAAAAAAACTTGTTAGTCAGCTAAAAAAATGAACTTGGAGAGGAGCATTTTGATATATCCACTGTGACTATAGGCCATTGCATATTCCTTTACCGTGCTTCAATACTGAATGTATAACACGTTTTATGACGGCCACCATTTAAATGTTTAGGCCGGTTATTAAAAACAAGTAGAAACAGTATTAAAAATGAGTAGAAAGAAACATAATTGTCATTAACAATTTATTAAAACGTTATTATAAACTTCTTTGTGTAATTATATACAAGTAGCTTACAAATCAATTAATTTTAACCTTTAAACCAGCTGTGGTTCCCTGTATAGTTTACAGAATTAGTTGAGATTTTTTTCTTTGAGGAAATTTGCCATGTACTGTACCTGATAGGCCCCAAATTAATCATTGAATTGAAGGTAATCAAATCTAAATCAAATCGCAAGCTTCTGAATCAAAATTGAATCCAATTGTGAAATTTGTCAATGTGTCAAATGTTTATTTTTTAATTTATTTTTATTTTTTTACTTGAAGCAAATGTTGTTTTTTCCATTTATTTTCTTGTGTGAGTGCAACAGAGTGCTTAGTTTATATGTTAAAATCATGAAAACTTACCCCCACACCCCCCTAATAATTATTTGCTTTGTAAACATTTTCACCACTTTGGAGTTTGAAGGTATAAATATAAAGCCTATGAATACACATAGTGTATCTATGTAGGCTATACTGCACATTGTCATTAAGCAAATCAAATGATTTAGTTTAGAATGTAGAGTCTTAAAGCAGAAATGAAAAATGATGATAAATGAATGAAAAGCACAAAAAGTTAACTTGTATGAGGTATGAGGAACATAGACATTCACTCATCTATTCCAAAAATAGTGCCTTTACTGTTACTGCTCTCATAAATATGATTACTTGCATTACATGTATATTTTTAAACCTACACTTAATTTCTAACAAAAATCCCTCTAACATTATTCCCTCTATTCTTTGATTAAACGGCAGCTTCAAGTGACTCAATAGCTACGTCACATTTTGAAGGCTGCATCCTCCGGAGGTCACATTTGAAGGCTGCATATGTCATTGCAATCCAACAGTTATTTTTCTTAAATGAGACTGCCTCAAAGTAAGAAAGAAAAATACAGTGTTTTACACCTCACGAGGAATAACCAATCAATTGTATTATGGTTACTAGGGGTGTAACGGTACACACAACTCACGGTTCGGTACGTACCTCGGTTTTGAAGTCACGGTTCGGTACAGTTTTCGGTACAGCAGGTGGAGAGAAAACTAAACATAAAATTGCTTTTTTTAATTATTAAACAGAGGTTTACTGAACAAATTGTGTTTTTGTCTTTAAATATATTAAATTAAATTAAAACTAAAAGTTTCTTAAGGATAAAAAATATGATCTCTGCTAATGCTATAAACTATGTAGGGAGCCCTAACTTGAAAGAAGCCCAAACTATTAGCCTAAATTCAATTGCTTTTTATTTTTAGATAAAATAATCAACACTCAAATAACAAATTGTATGCAAACCTGTAAGCTGCACCTAAGGCAGTTTTTGCATTAACTTCTAAATGTTTTTACTCCTATTCGTTGTGGAAATATAATCATTTCTACACAGTGGCTGTTATTTTAACATCAGATTTATTTAAACATACATTAAATAGCCTAATCAGGATATCACTAAAAGATTAAGTAAAATAATTAATATATTGGCTAATACAGTGCATATATTAAGCGAAAGAGTTCATTTTTCTAGCGAACTAACAAGCTGTGAACACTGAATGGCTTTTCTGAGGTAAATGCATCATGACATATTGTTGAATACGGACGCTTTCATTGATGTCTTTCCACCGTTGAAACACTGAATGAGCGACTACATGAGATATGACCGTTTCAGTAAGTTGTACTGAATCTTGCAACATACCTTCAGATGTTCTTTCATGTTTATTCTGTAACTAGTATTAAGGAGGAATAGATGAACACATTCACTTGCGCTCCGCGCTCGCGCTGCCGGTTGAACTGAGGCGCCTGTACAGTGATCTGTCACCCCACATCAAAGCACGTCAAAATGGCATTTTCTGTTTAAACTTCATGATTTCGTGGACAGAATTTGAAGGATGATACTTTGTTTCTTATCGAAAGTAACAAAACGCAGAGCTTATTGCGGTTATTGGTGGTGAATATTGGTTGCAATGTAATGCTTCGGTACACACGTGCACCGTACCGAAAGCCCTGTACTGAAACGGTTCGGTACAAATACGTGTACCGTTACACCCCTAATGGTTACTATTCTTAAATAAGTCATCCTTAATGATGTATGCAGCCTTTAAATGCGACCTCCAGAGGACACAGCCTCCGAAATGAGACGTGTTTTACTGTAAATCAATGCAATATCACAGGAAATAATTTACTCTAAATTTTAGGGGCCTGTTCAGGTGTAGGAAGGTTGTGTTGTTTGTATTTAAACTAGTGGTGGGCATAGATTATTTTTTTTAATCTAGATTAATTTTGGAATTAATGTAGATTAATCTAGATTAAAATGGCTCATTTGAATTCTGCCGAAGACATTCAGAATATGTGATATACCCAAATTGTCCCTGCGTCCCAATGTCCGTACCATCCATCCTAAATAGTATGTGAGATTAAAATAAGTGTGTCCCAAAGCATAGTATGTTGAAAAGAGTATGCCAAAAGTCTCCGGATGGTCTACTATTTCCGGTAGATTTTCGAAGTGTGGATCCGTTGACACTATAAAGGCTAATATTGCCCACAACCCATTGCGCATTGTACAAGGATTCAGTTCAGAACTACAGACACGAATAAAAAGTGTTAAAAACTACAAAACATGGCGAATATGCACGATCAATGCTGAGAGGTTGTTTGAGTGACTAATAATCAGTTCAAACTGATAGAAAATATTTATTTAATGTTATATGTGTTATTTTTTATCTGCAAATACCAATGTGGACTTTTATAAAGATCTGATTGGCCATTAACTTTTAAATGCATTAATATGAGGAGAGTTCTCCACATGAAAGACTCGCAACTGCAGATCAACGTGCTTCATTTCTCTCCGACACGGTAGGATATTAGGTAAATGAAATGTGGAGGATGTAAGATGATTGACAGGGCAGTTTACGGTGACTGGATGCGACAGAGAGCAAAGACGCAATTGTATGACGTGATAGTATGTCCCAAAGCTTGTCTACTTTTTTGCTACACACTCAAAAGTAAGTAGTTTTTGTTCACAGAAAGAGTACATACTTTTAGGGCGTACTATAAGTAGGCGAATTGGGACGCAGCAAATGACTAAAAGTAATCCGCCATTTTGTCCGACAAAGCAGATAGGAGTTAGAAAATTAACCTCGGTGGAGTTAAACTTGAAAAATTTTGTATATTGACATCTTTCCGCATTTTAAACATTGATTCTCATGTTCATTCATGTTTATTTGATGCTATAAATGGACTCGTAGTAAGAGATGATCGAGCTTTACGAGATTACGAGCCTCTTGAGTTGAGGCATTACAGCAATCTGTCACGACCATGGTCACGACACATTAAAGAAAATGGGTTTTATTGTTTGAATTTCTTAAACTACAGTTTTAAAGCTGGGACTTTGTTAAATATCTCAAGTTACCTGCTCTGTCTTGTCTGTCGACATGTTGTCAGTGTCCTCTTTGCTCCGTGATGCATCTATCACTGTGTGTGGCGTGACAGCGTCACGGCTTGTCGGACAAAGCAACAGTAACTAAGGGGGGTGGGTCTTTGCGAAGGGTCAGTTCGGCTAGGTATACATCCGCGCCAAAATATCAAGGTGAAAGTCTCATAGTTTGCATAGTATAGACCCAGCTCCCAACCCAACTTTGAGAATAGATTAATTTTTATTTTTATTTATTTATTTTTTTAATCACCCGATAAGAGTCTCACGTTAACACCGATAACGGCCCACCACTAATTTAAACAAAGCTGAAGATAGAAATATAGTGGCATTAAAGATGTCCAAATATGTGTGATGTTTTTAGTTTTAACATAATGGAAGATCACCATATTTCATGATGAGCAATGTCAAAAATTACACTGTTTTCTGTTTTAAAGATGGCAGATATCGATGGGAAGGATGCTGTAGAAATAGTCTGCATGATGGAGAATGAAGGGAAAGACGAGACCGTTTTGATGCTGAGTAAAGGCTTCCTATCTCAGAAGCTCCAGATTGGAGACATGTACTACCTTTGGTAGGTCTCACAAGCTCTATAAAAATTTGCAAGGGGAATTTTTTTTTTGTAATGTATTGCCCTTCTTTTTAGCATTCTGTATTTTTACACATTTATTGCAACAACCCAAACAGAAGATAGTGTTGAGGGTGCAGAGAATCACATTCTCATTTTTTGCTGTATTTTTTTATTTTTATTTTTTTCCTTAAGGGATTTGGTCTTCATATGGAGCAGACTCTACTTGCGGTTGAACCTCTCTAAACAGGGCTTCCTAGAGGAATGCAAAGTAATGATTTTGTCAGCCACCAACATAAAAGTGATTTTCCCATTTATGAAGGTGATTTTGGCAGAGGTAAGATATTTTACCATCAGTTTACTGTATTACACATGTAATTGTAGACATTTAAACATTTTTTTTTTTTTTTTATTTAAACGCATCAATATTTATGGTATGACATAGTTTATGGAACTGTCTTCTTATATTGGCCATACAATATTTATTTTTCAGCTTGGAAAAGATGGCCTGGGATTTTGTGTGGAACTTTGTGCACAAGCTTTGCAGATGGACCAGAATGATTCAGTCACCAAGTCCCTCATCTACAAAACCATTGCATACCTACTCCCTAATGACCTTGAGGTCGGTAGGGCTTGTGCGCTGCTAGTTTTCTTCCTAGAGAGAACTGTTGAGTCATACAAGAACGTTTTTCTCCTGTATGCTCACCCTGATCAAGAGTACCATGCAGACACCAGTCTTGTGGGTAACAGTGTACGCTTTGAGGTTCTCCAGATCCTGAAAAAAGACCTGTACTTTGACCCTGAGTTCTGGAGCCTTCTCAACATCGAGACAAACTGCCTGAAGCTAATGAGTGATAAGGTCGGTAAAGCAGCCTTATGTGAGATCATGCAAAAGGACAAGTGGATGCCAAGCTACTGTATGAAAGGATATTGTCAGTGTCACACAGGCAACACAGACAGGACTATTAACAAAGCTGAGAAAGATACAAACCGAAATGGCAAGGAAGTGGAGACATTGAAAACATGGGTTAATTCTGCCTCAGGGGAAGCATCCTCCAAACCTCCAGGCAAAAGGCGGGGGAGGAAGCCAGGGACACATCTTGTTAAAGATTCAGAGGCCTGTCCAGTTCGACGTTCATTTAGGCAATTGGACTTGGCAAAGAATCATGCCAGGCAACTTAATAGCAGGCGTCAGAGACTCCTTTCCCGACAGACAGAGATGAACACTCTGAAACGTAAGGGAAGAAAACCACAATGGCTTTTGGACCAGTTGGCTGCCGAAGCAGAAAACGATGAACCTCGACAGGCCAAGAAACCAGGAAGGAAACCAAAACAGTCAAATATTTTGACAGAGATTTCAGTTGAGACTGCAGTCAGTGAAGTCACAATGAAAATTTCATATCCTGATAATGAAGTTGATCTCTCTTCTGATGTTCAGGCCTCACTGTTTTCCACAGAGACCCCTCATATCACTGAAAGCAGTACTAACAAAACTCAAGACAATTTGAAATGGCCTGATAGTAATACATCTCTTATCAAGTTACTATCAGCAGAATCTACTCCATGTAGCAAAAAAGACTTCAGGGTGCGGGAGGAGCTTGTCTTCCGGGAACAAGGCCTTTCTATAGTTCGAAAATTCCACACATATTCAAGACAACCTGAAGTAGAAGGAATATCAGTTGACAGTTTACACAGAGAAAAAGAAGTTAAGCTGGCCCATAATGAATCCAAACAAGAGCCACAGTCTGCTGTGCAACAGTGTGAACCTGCAGAGATCCCTGGAGCTGCTGCTGCACAGGATAAAAATGTTGTGGAAATCACGGCTACACAAATCCCAGCTATACATGTGGAAACATATACTCCTGTTGATGCCATTCTTGAGCCAGTTAAAGAATTAATTGAAGATCCAAAAGTTAATAACGAGTTATCAGTTCCCCAAGATGCAGACACCAAATATCCAGACTACGGTCTTTATGGGCCTTACAGTCCTATTAGTCCTCCAGAAAATATTAATGATGATCTTCCACCAGAAGAGACAACTCTCACCAGAGCTGACACCATTCCTGTACCTCAGAGTATGCCAGAAAACATGACAGTTCTTCATGAGGATGCTCCTCCAGTTCTTACTGAAGTGACAATGCTCCCTGATGAAACAGTGACTGCTTTGAATGAAACTGAGATTGACACTCCTGACACTAAAATTGTGCCTGAGAGTACAGAGGTGCCACCAAGTCCTGAGGAAACATCACCGGAAATGCATGCTGCTGTTGATGGTGCAGTCTCTGACCCAACTGATACAAGTTACCAGCTTTCAGTTAACTGCAGCCTTTGCAATAAAGAAACCAAATACCCACACATTCTACGGCATGCAATGTGGCATCACAGGATTGACAGGAAGTGCATGTTCTGTCACAAACGCTACACTCGTGGGCGCAGCCCATCAGTCCATTTTAAAGTGCACATTCAGGAACTAAGAAAGTCTAATGGCCTTTTTAGTGAAACTGTTTGTGAGAATGCCTCAAAGGCCGCCACACAAAGTGCCCAGAAGAGACTGTTTAAACGTGTTAATCCTACCATGCAGCGCAAGTTTAGAAACATCAAAATGAGGTTAAACTGCAGTTTGAACATTACAGATTTGCACAAGGAAGGGCAAAGTTCAGAGCCTAAGGTTAGATTGCGGACAAGGTTAGTCAAGAATTCAAATCCCCCAAGTACATCGGATGAACAAAAGGAGAAGGTTTGCAAGATGAAGAAGAAATGTCTAAGGAGGGTTTTAGCGAAGAGATCTCAGTCCACAGATGAGAACAAAAAGTTTTTCAAAATGAAATTAGCAAGGAAGAGAGCAAAGACTATGCAAGCACTAACTCCAGAGGACAACCACACAGATGCCAATGGCAACTCAGCTCATAGGGTAAATGGAGTGATCAGAAAGAAAAAGAAAGTTAAGAGCGTGCCTGAGACTAATACCTCAAATGAAAAAAATCAGACATTACCACAAGACAACAAAGAGAAACTTGAGAATGTAGAATGTGCAGAAAGTCAGAAAGACAACGTCAAGACTGAATCTGAGAATGTAGGACTAACAAAAGACAAGGTCAAATCGAAAACGAAAAGAAAAGATGAAATTGTGAAAATGAAAAAAGATGAAAACTCTGGGCTGAAAAAGAAGAAGATTACTCCTGGAGAACAAAAAGAAGATGGAGAAGCTATTAAAAGAAGGAAGATAACAAATAGTCCAAAAGACAGTTCTGAGAATCAGGAACCCATAGGTAATAATACAGAATTTAAGGAAATAAATGCAGTGGGGTATAAAAATGGGACTCAGATAAAGCCCAAACAGCCTTCCACACCATTCCAGGGGAAAAGAACTGGTGCATCTACGCATGTTAGATGCCCTGTGGAGATTTGTACATTTACTGCAAAGTCGATCCTTGTCCTTTCACATGTGCTGTCACACCACCATGCTGACAAGAAGGCGCTTCTGTTCTTTTTCAATTTTGGAAAGGAAAAATGTCTTTTCTGTTGCAGAAAGATATATAACCCCCAGCATTTTTTTGACCATGTGATATGCCACAGAGGTGAGCTGAAGTTCCCGTGCTACCATTACGGCTGCAAGGAAAGGTACCAAACACGTATGGAGCTGAGTGAGCACATGCTAGGCCATCATCCATTGAGAGCGATGTGTTGCTTTCCTGGTTGCTCTATGCAAGCTGAGACTGTTTTGCTCCTGTATAAGCATGAAAGAACACATTATCGACTTGATACAAATGTGGAAATAAAATCAATGCCCAAAAATTCTGAACCAACAGGGCATGGAGGCCCTCAAACTCTGGAAGAGAATATGGAGGCAGGCGCAAATTCTTCATTCGGTCAACTAAATCTTGGTGCAGCCAAGTGGAAGGGCCCTACATCTGCAAATCCAGATGATGATGATCGAAAACCTTTGGTACTCAATAAAGGTTCTGTAAACTACGGTAGCAAGAACCATAGCCTTGTTAATGGGCATAACGAAAGTGACAAAGAAGTTCCTCCCAAACCTTCAGATCCAGTCATTAAAGAGCAGGAACCACTCGTTTCAGGAAAACCCGCAGCTAAACAATTCATTCGACCTCTTCCCTCAGCTTATCTGGATGAGTCTTACATTAGCATGCCAAAACGCTGGAAGGAACCCCAGGTGGGCTCAAAAATATTGGGCTCTGTGTCAAAGCCAGTAAAACCGCCTACCAGGCAGCGTTGCTCTCGATGTTTTGAGTCTTTCAACAGTGAGGAAGAGCTGCAAACACACAAGGACAAATGCACGTCCCTCTTTGGTTTTGATTCGGATGATGAGAGTAAGTAACTTTTTTTTTAATTTTTATATTCTTAAAGGTGCAATATGTAATATTTTTTGCAGTAAAATATCCAAAAAACTACTAGGCCAGTGTTTATATATTTTGTTCACTTGAGTACTTACAATATCCCAAATGTTTGCAACTATTTGTAAATCGTGAGAAATTGCAATTTTAACCAAGGCTCCAGGACTTGTGGGGAGTTGCCTGTCAATTCCGTCATACCCACGTTACCCTCGGTTTTATTTTGTAGAAACCATGGAAACACCAAAGATGCTGTAATATATTACACATTTTAATAGACAAGGGGACATCTGTTTTGATATATTTATAGACAGAAAACAAATTATTTAGCTCAACATGTTTAGTCTTATTGTTTAAATCAATTTTTTTTCTTTTTTTTTGGCAAGTACCATGCTTTACCATGCCTTAGAGAAAAACACGATTTTGTCAAGTAGCTAACATAGCATAATCAGATGAAGCTTTATTTTTAGTAACCGTAATACAGCATTTTCTCCATTATACATTTTAAAATGAATTGCATGCCATTTATCAACCTAAGCAATCCAGTCTCTCAAAAACAAGTGTCTCACAGCAGCCGCCGAGCGAACGCATAAAGTAATGTTATAACATTTTCAACACACTCAGATGTATCTAATATGATAAACAGAGCTGCGTTACCTCAAACTCATGACCGGAAAGCAGAAGCGGCATCGGCGACTGTGGCATAATAAAAGTTCCGCTGCTCACAGCATATGTTGCGCACTACACCTGCTCTGCTTCATACTACAGTAACGTTAATAATTGCATCCATGAACATGATTTCTTCCTGAGTCCCATGCCTATTCTTTTGCACCGTCCGTTGAGGTGGAGACCACATGTCCCAAGATTCTGTTCTCAAACTTGGTGTCATCAAGCTACGCCTTTGTTTTGAATAGGCCTCTAGCGACCTCTAGCGGACAAAATTATTACATGCTGCACCTTTTTAAGGTTATTTTAATTTTTGCAGTTTGTTAAATATTTTGTTTTTGTCTTCATAGGTGCATCCTGAATTTGGAAATGCAGGAACTGAAACTGTTAAATGCTGCTGTAGGCAATCAGCGTTCTTACGTGTGCTTAACATCTTTGTCAGCATCTCAAAACTGAACTATATTGAGATCTATGTGGGAAGTGACTTTTGCCTCTTTGTAGTCTTGTATGACCGATCTGCTGCTTTATTTCAGAGCAAAGGTCTGTTATCTCTTGTTAAAAGGTCTGATGTTGAAAATCTGACATTGATTTTTTTTTTTTTTTTTTTTAAAGCCTTTTGAGGCTTGGGAGTATTTTTATTTTATTTTATTTTTTTTCACTTAATCGTCATTTGCTTTCTCAGAAAAAAAGTATGTTTGTCTTTCTGTAAAATGCACAGCAGATGAATTTTGACACTTGTCATCACTTTCTGTCACAGAGCTTAGTCTGTTCTCTCATTTTTGCTTGTCTTTTCAATTCCTGATAATGAGAGGCCACCACGGACCATAACACTACAAGAAGATTTGGTCAGTCTTTCTGGCCAGGGTATATACCTGCTCTAGAAAGCATAAAATGTTGTGCTTAGTCTGGCGTTTAATGGAAGGTTTAACTTTACCGTTTTGTGACAGTAGGTCAGGTGTCTACCAGTGTTACATGGTGCTTTATGAGCAGAAGTACTGGATGGAAACTCATAGGCCACTCAAGGTATTGCAAGCACACTATAAACATGTTCTGTTATTATTTTTTGAAAAACCTTGATATGTGAACCTTTGTAAAATGTTACTGATTGCTTATTTTGCAAATGTCATTTAAGTTGCTTCTGTTTAAGTCAGTGGATACGTGGGAAGAATTAAAGACCCCAAGTCTTTAAATGAAGGACTGACTTCGGTTGAGATCAGAAGAACTCTTGGCTTATAACAGCAGGCTGATGCTGCTGGGAAGGCCTAGTCTTTAAGACGATGCTCCTGTTATTGGAGGAGTGTACATGTGCCACAAAGCCTCACTGAACATTTATCATGGCATATTCTACATGACTTCTCTTTAAACTCAAAAAAAAAAAAGTGAGGGGAGAACTAATTTGTGTCTCAAACAGAGGCATGTTTAAAGCTGTTCGATTTATGAGCAGTAACCGTCTTATTTATTCTTTTTTTTTTTTTTTTTTTTTTTGTATCTTCTGTAAATGTTTGAAGAGTTTAAATAGTCTATGATTGGATTGGGTGACTGGGTTTATATATTGAGAGCTTTTTTGTCCTAATTAATAAACACATTTTAAGGGGATTTTAGTTTGTTGGTTTATTGTAAACAGCCAGGATTCATTCGTTGGCATTCTAACACATGCCCAGAGAAGAAGAAAAATCCAGATATTACTGTCTCGCAGACAGCATCGTGGCACCACTGTTTTAAATTATTTACCCGTTTGTTATGTGGTGATAATTACCTACAGTTTGCTACGTCTCCGTCCACTGGAGGCACTGTTCACTTTTTAGATTGCGTTACTTATAGGCAAGTAGTGTTGCCAAGTCAACTTGTTCTAGACAAATGTTTTTCTGCCACTTTGATCGACACAGTATCATAAGGGTATCTGTACTCAGACAGCTTATAATCTTTACACAAACACATGTTGAAAGCTTACAAAGACCGTTTACATTTATTTAGTTTTTCATACATTGTCACATAATTTTTAAACACTTGGCAACCCAGACCCTCGACGAAATCGTGGCTGCAGCCAGATTCAGCTTGGTAAACAAAGCGGACTGCTAGCAAGCTAACAGTTATCCCATTACAATTTGTGCAAAAAACGGTCTGAATTTGAGAGTAAAGCATTTCCGGGGACGTTAAAACAGTATGTATAGTTATGGTCTAATTAGATTTTCCTTCTAAAGACACATTAATGTAATTAAACAGTTTTCATGGATCGTATGCAGTAGCTAACTGGTTAGCCTTCAGTGAGGGTGCATTGATTCGTGTAGTGAGCAAGATGAAACTAAACTCTATGGTCAGTTTCGTAAGTGACGGTTTGACAATTAGTATATCTTAGTTGATAATGTTTAGATTATTTTGCCCTTATTCTCTGGTAGAATGACATAACAAAATGACTTTAAGTAAATCACGAGTCGCCCAGATAGGCAGATAAAAGGGTGCTAGCAGATAACGGTTTGATTTTTAAAACCCAAATTAGCCAGGAACTTTAGTAATCAGCCAAAACGGCTGTCATTAAATAAGTCCTAGTTCAAGCACTTGGGGTGAAATGTTCAATCTGATGGCGAACTGCTGCAACTGGTTGAAACGATGGAGAGAACCTGCAAGGTGAGTGTCTACAACTCAAGACAGTAAGATACATTTACTAACTTCTGAGCAGACCTGTCAATTCTTGTCATGTGCAACTGTGTATATGTTATCTAACATTGTTTATACAGTGTTTCCAGTTTGTATTTGGACACGTAAGCCACACTAAAAATTGTCATGGGTGGTTTTTGACTCTTAACTATGCGACTATGCGTCTTTTTTATACTTTTTGTCATTGTTTTTATTCATGGCAACAAAAAATGACACTGCTGTGGTTGTGATGATGCACTAAGTGCTTTTGCATTTTTTACTATTTTGTTTTGCAGTGGGAAGTTTAATGTGAAACTTGTGTAATGTGTAAAATGCATCATTTGAGGAAAAACGTTTGGGAATGATCTACTTTTGAAATAAAAAGTTTTTGTGATTTAATAATTTATACATAATACAAATGATCTAATCAAGTGGCATTTATTGTAAAGCAAAACAAAAAAAATGTCATGTACTTATCCTTATGGGACCTGTAGGTAGACTATAATACTTTGGTGGATGGAATGGTTTGGATGGAACAAAATGGGGCTTCAGAAAATGATGACTGAATTTTCATATTTGAGTGATATATCTTTAGTGGACTTAATACATACACTAGAAATACATTGAGACCAGTTGGTTAAAAAGGAACAATAAAAGCAACATTATTTCTAAGAAAAGGTAAATCATAATTTATTTACATATGCCACTTATGTATTTGGTATTTTGCATGGTCACACCACATTAGTTTGATTTGGTAGGGGAAAAAAAAGTTGTTCAAATATTAATAAGAAATAATTTTTTTATTTAAATGTAATGTTTATATTTTATTTAAGCTTTATTTTAATTAATGAAAATGTTTTAACAGTTTGTTTACATTAACAAAACTGTTTTTCTGGTGACCAAGTTATTTTACACAGTAGATTAATCTTTTGTCATGAAGTTGCATTAATCCTATTGTCATTTTCAATTTCAGTGTTTAAGTCCACTTTTAAAGAGATGCTGTATGCTGATTAGAGGCCCTACATGCACCTCTCACTATACGTGTTTGAACGTGACTCACAAACCGGCATAGGCTTAGACCCAAGTGATAAATATCTGATTACTCACATCACCTGCTGTGCCTAAAACAAGATGCTTGACAAAACTAAAATCTAAATCTGCGTAAAATGGTTGATTGCACCTAAGAATCGGTCAGTTTAAAGTGGAAATGTCTGGCCCCAAAAGTGCCAGTGATGTTATGGAGACTCTTGCTCTCCACTGACAACTAACTGTCTAAGTTATTGTATTAATTTCATTGGCTGAACGTAGCGTGTCCTCTAGCACCCGGTCACTGATCTTGTTGGGCTAAGTAGAAATCCCCAGCTAATCCCTAAGATACAGAGCTGACCAAATGCCAGGAGAGACAAGAGAGAGAGTGTGTATCGACAAAAACAACCGAAGTCAAGGGAAAGCTAGCTGTCATCTTGATCTATTCCCAGTTTCGATGAAGGCCTCCTGGTTGCAGAGAACTGTCACCTGGATAGTGCGCTTGATGTCCCTGCGGCGCAAGTGCCGCAGTTAAGTATCTGTTTGTGTTTGTGTGTGTGTTTGGTAGCCAAGGACTTTAGCTTTCCTGTGTGCATAAGTGGGGGCTGCGAAGTTTGTTTACGCCACCTGGCCTGTGTTTGTCTGGCATTTCTTCAGAATTAAGCATAGGTTGATGATGGTGAGCAGAAAACACATGTCACTTCAGGATATATTTGTGTTACTCCACAGATGTCTTATTATTCCTCTTAAGCCTCCACTGACAGCTTATCATTGAATTTATATTTTTGACGTCATTTTTGTCGGAAAGGCCACATTATTTACATTGTATTTTTGCGCGTAGTATGCTGAATCATCCTCTTTATCTCTGTGTGCTTTTGCCAGTCATGAGATGATGCATTACTGTACTGGCTTGGCTTGTCTTGGCTCACAGCTGTGGGTGAATTCATCACTTAATGTCAAGTTTTTTTTTTAAATGTCAAAAAGTTTAAAGTTGTCTTCATGAACTATTTTGATGACTTCAATGCACCTCTTCTGTGTTTAGCATGTTTATATATATATATATATATATATATATATATATATATATATATATATATATATATATATATATATATATATATATATATATATATAATATAATATAATATATATTTCTCTGTATTAAAATTCTTCTTGATATTGTTTGGTACATAAAGTAATGGGGTGATATGTTTGTCCTGATATCAAAATGAAAAAGCTTCATTAAAATAATGAAATTCTTGAAAAGAAAACGTTAAGTGATTTGGCTTAATCTTAAATTAATAAAAAATTTAATTTCTTATTGATATCTGAAAAACTTTATTTTTTTTTCTACCAAATCAAACTAATGTGGTGTGACCATGCAGACCAAAACGTGTAAGAAATAGACAAATAAACAGGAAAATATAACATAGAAAAGACCTGCAGACCTTTTAGGCAATGTTAGTTCACATAAAATTGCACATGGTGTTGAGAATTTATTAAGTCATTAATTACTCACCCTCAAGTCGTTCCAAACCTGTAAGACCTTTGTTCATCTTCGAACACAAATTAAGATATTTTTGATTAAATCCAAGGGTTTCTGAACCATACATAGGAAGCGACAACTCATTACAACTTTTGAGGTACAGAATGGTATTAAAGACATCGTTAAAATAGATGTAAACACGGAAATGCTGCACTGCATTCACTATGTCTACAGCTTAGGAGACTGATAGGCAAGAGAAAAAAAAATGTTGAATAAAGTCGTTATTTTTGTTTTATTTTTGCACACAAAATTTATTCACGTTGCTTCATAACATTAACATTGAATCACTGTAGTCATGTGGACTATTTTAACAATGTCTTCAATGGATTTCTGGACCTCAAAAATGTGCAATGACGCTGCTGTGTGGTTCAGAAACCCTCGGATTTCATCAAAAATATCTTAATTTGTGTTCTGAAGATGAAAAAAAGGTCTTATGGGTGTGAAATGACATGAGGGTGAGTAATAAATGACAGAATTTTCATTTTTGGGTGAACCAACCCTTTAAGTCATATTATTATTATCTTTTACTTTACGGTTAAACCTCATTGCATTTTTAGTTAGTACATTTAACCTTTATAAATTTTAAATATTTCTTTAAAATAGTATTACCGTTTTTCAAAACTTTTTTTTTTTTTTAAGTACTTCATTGGCACAGGTGTTTTAAACTAGATTTTTCCTTTGCACCTCAAAGCGTTTCACAGAAAATCATTTCTCATTAGGTCTGTAGGTGATGCATAATGAAGTGATGCTGTATTTGTGTTCTTGCAGGAAGGTGACATTAGTAATGGTTGGACTGGACAATGCTGGAAAAACCGCTACAGTTAGAGGAATCCAGGGAGGTAAATCATCACCATAACATTTTCTTGAGTATTTTTTTATGTTTTGTGTTTTCATGATCCAGGATCATTCTCATAATGTGTATATTTCTGTCGTAGAAAGTCCTTTAGATGTAGCACCTACAGTGGGCTTCTCAAAGGTGGACCTGAAGCAGGGGAAGTTTGAAGTCACAATCTTCGACCTGGGTGGCGGTAAACGCATCCGTGGCATTTGGAAAAACTACTACTCTGAGTCTTATGGAGTGGTGTTTGTTGTGGACTCCAGTGATGTCCAGAGGATCCAGGAAACCAGAGACACGATGGCTGAGGTTCTCCGGCACCCTCGCATAGCAGGCAAACCTGTATTAGTGTGAGTTTTCAGAACTTGACATGTTCTTGCCATTGAATGTGATTTAATGGCCAGAATAAGTACAGATCATCAAACATAGAAGATGAGATGTCGGTCGATAGAATCAGAACAGTAGACAGTAGACAAAATTAATATACAACAAATGTATATTCAGTGCACTTCAAAGATCTATGTATAAACCCTCTATAAAATGTGTTCTAATTGGTTTGTTGTGTAATAACCTTAATTGACAATCACTCAGTAAAGCTATAAAGGTGTGCTGACCAAATGATCTTAAAAAAAAAAAAAAAAACCTGGGCCAGTTTAATCCATTAATCAGGCATCACAGCTGCCAAATGGGTGTGTCTGAATGTGACATTTATTTATCGCCATAATGTATTTAAAAAGAAAGTAATTATTGCTGGTCTTCAGTGATACATGCAAGTTACTTTAATGCATTTACACCAGTAAATAATGAGGATTTATGCTGATATTGTGCAAAATCCCACTTTGCCTATGGCGTATGTGCATACTGATGAGATATGCAGATTTGTGTTTAGAAAGGTGAAAAGTGAAATACCTTATACTGCCTTATGTGTACTGGGGAAATGAAAAAGGCTTTTGTTCAGGTGGCTGGGGTCTTTTTTTTTTTTTTTTCTTCTTTGGCTTTAGTACTATTCTGGCTTATGAACATTGCATTTTGTGAAGCACATCTCCATTGACACATTCAGCTTACTATTCCACCCTGTGCACGCCTCTACAATTTTGCATGGTCCAGTAATACAACCTGACAGACTGATTACAGTGGTACACCTGTAAAAAGATCTCTGCACCCAGGGGCCCATCCTCAATTTCCCTTAGCATCTGAGATAATATACAGTGCTCAGCGTAAATGAGTACACCCCCTTTGAAAAGTAACATTTTAAACAATATCTCAATGAACACAAAAACAATTTCTAAAATGTTGGCAAGACATTTTTATATAACATCTGTTTAACTTGTAACATGAAAGTAAGGTTAATAATATAACTTGGAGAACAAAATGTTCAGTTTTACTCAAATTAGGATGATGCAAAAGAGTACTGTGGTACAAAAAATTTTAAAAAGATGAAACTGCAACCATCTCACAGAAACGTCCAGGTCGTCCATGGAAGTTAACACCTCGACAGGTTTGAAGAAAATAAGCATGCAAGTTCACTGCAGTTATCTAAAGAAGTAGAAAGCCAAACTGGGGTGACTATTTCCCGTGACACAATACGCTGTACACTGCAGAGGAATGGCATGCATGGGTGTCGTCCACAAAAGAAGTCTCTCCTAAAGCCCAGGCACAAAAAAGCTCATCTAGTGTTTGCCAGGGACCATGCTAACAAAGATGAAGACTACTGAGAATCTATAATCTGGAGTGATGAGACCAAGATAAATGTTTTTGGAACGGATGGCTTCAAAACTGTATGGCGTCGCAAAGGTGAGGAATACAAAGAAAAATGCATGGTGCCTACAGTGGATCATGGTGGTGGCAGTGTCCTTATGTGGGGCTGCATGAGTGCTGCTGGTGTCGGGGAGCTGCATTTCATTGATGGCATCATGAATTCACAGATTTACTGCTCTATACTGACTGAAAGAGAAGATGCTACCATCACTTTGTGCCCTTAGTCGTCGTGCACTTTTCCAACATGACACTGATCCTAAACACGCATCTAAGGCCACTGTTGGATTTCTGAAGAAGAACAGGGTGAAAGTGATTCAGTGGCTCCTGATCTGTGCCCGGTTGCATAAAGCACCTTAAGTTTTTCCCTTAAGTATGACACTTAAGGCGTGATTTCCCCTTAACTAAGGGAATGACTTAAGGGTGTTGCATATAATCTCTTAAACTGTTCTCTTAGGTAAGGGAAACCGTTAAGTGTTTAACGACAGCATCCCAGGTTTTGCCGTTA
This sequence comes from Chanodichthys erythropterus, assembly GCF_024489055.1. NCBI lineage: Eukaryota > Metazoa > Chordata > Actinopteri > Cypriniformes > Xenocyprididae > Chanodichthys > Chanodichthys erythropterus. The sequence goes on from NC_090232.1 coordinate 29,324,823, forward strand.
AAAAATTCTACTGTTGCCATGGACACGTTATTTGTTAATACGTATCGTGGTAAGTTTTCACAGAAAACAACATAATATGGATAAGGAAAACAAAAAAGAAAACCAAATATGAAAGAGACGAGAAACTCAAATTGATTGTTTACTCAAAATTGAGATTTCTGCCGTCATTCACTCACCCTGACAACCCTCATGTCGTTCCAAACCCATAAGACTTTCATTCATCTTTGGACAACAAATAAAGATATTTTTAATATTCTCTCATCATTTATGTCCATTTATTGAAAGACATCCATATGATTACGGATGTGTCGGAAGCTCAAATGTGCGCGCAAGAACAAATGAGGTTTGTTTTTGCGTGTGATGCACGCACGTTTGCGCTTCCGTTGACCATATAAGATATGTTATAAGATATGTTATATTTCATCAATGTTTATGTGAATAAACCGCTAAAGTACAATTTGTCTATCATATAAAGCGGCCGATCGTGGCACGTTATATGACTTGGATTGAACCTGCTCACTCTGTGTAACACTTAAGGTGAAGTTTTACGAACCTTACGATATACTTAGGGAAATGAAGGTTAAGGGGCTTTATGCAACACTTACGCATTACTTAAGTGAAAAATATATACTTAAGGGAAATTCTTAAGGGTTTATGACGTTTCGCCTAAAGAAACCCTTAAGTAACACTTAACGGTTATTTTCTGCAACACCCTTAAGTTTAAGGGAAACATAAGGGCGATCTTAAGGGAAAATTACACTTAAGGTGCTTTATGCAACCGGGCACTGAACCCAATCAAACACCTATGAGGAATTATGAAGAGACAAGTTGAGCATCACTCTCCATCCAGCATCCAGTCTCTAAAAGAGGTCATTCTTGAAGAATGGAAAAGATAGATGTTGCAAAATGTCGCCAACTTGTTCATTCCAAACCTAGAAGACTTGATGCTGTCATTAAAAATCATGGAGGCCAGACAAAGTACTAGATGTAGTAGTTTTTGTTGTGGGGTGTACTCATTTTTGCATCACCCTAATTTGGGTAAAATTGAAAAAGGTGTAATCTAAGTTATATTATTAACCTTACTTTCATATTATAAGTTGATATATATAACTTAGTCTTGTTTTGGAAATTGTTTTTGTGTTCATTGAGATATTATTTAAAATGTTACTTTTCAAAGGGGGTGTACTCATTTACACTGTGATCCTAAACAAGCTGTCGGCATGTGTGGTTCATGTGAATCCTTTGATTTGCTTCTGGTGAACACCCATTTTTAAATGTTAGCAGCCTTCCCTCACCAACCATGCCTGCCTGACAGAAAAGAGGAAGGTGTTTAGAGCCAAGACCTTGAGTTTGCTGATGGGCTTGGAGGGTTTGATGAATGTCGAGCTGTAATCAGTGAAGAGCACACTCACATAATTCCTGCCTCTAGTCCAAGTAGAACAGGGCAGTGTGCAGTAAATGTGCAATGCATCATCTGTATATCTGTTGGAGCATTGGACAAGCTGCAGTGGGTCCAATTAACTGAGGGAGTGAACAGCAGATGAAGTTTTTTACTAAATATAGCTTGTTAAGTGTGCTAATAAGTCAAGAGTCTCCTATAATACAAGGCTAATCATTCAGTCCACCTCAAGTGCAGACCTCAGGACATTTGTTTTTGACAGCTTACCTAGTAACCTGGACACCTAGTGACCAGCTTATATTCTTTTGTTGGCTTTCAGACTGGCTAATAAACAGGACCAAGATGGGGCATTGGCTGAAGCAGATATCATCGAGACCTTGTCATTAGAGAAGCTTGTCAACGAGAATAAATGCCTCTGTCAGATTGTGAGTTAATATTTAAACAGTTTATATTAATCAGACACCAGTTTGAGTTTGTAATTAATGTGGAAATAATGAGTGGTGAAATTTGTTTTATTTATATATTTATAATTTTAATTCATCTAAATACATGACAGAAATGTTGCAAAACAATCATATGAAAGTGAGCTAAATGTTGTTCCCTTTAATCTCAGGAGCCCTGTTCTGCTGTGTTGGGTTATGGTAAGAAGGTTGACAAATCCATCAAGAATGGCCTTAACTGGCTCCTGAATAACATTGCCAAGGACTACGAAGCAATTTCAGAGCGTGTGCAAAGAGATACAGCAGAGCAGAAGGCTCAGGAAGAACAAGACAAGAAGGAAAGAGCAGAGAGAGTTCGGCGGATCAGAGAGGAGAGGTCAGTGAGCTAACAAGACTTTTTACATGGATTGCCGTGCTGATCCCCCTCTTTTCCAGATATGTCAGGCGCGACATAGTCATTAAGAATAGTTTGAAATTATGTAGTTTAGTTCTGAAATGAGTTAATATCAACTAAGCTGGTTTTATTTGCTTTTATAATCAACATGTATTCGTAGCTACTGTATTTTTCTTTGTTTTACTGCAGAGTAACTACTTTAAAGTCAGTCAAAATTGATCCTGGTCAGGTCCATCAGAACTGTGTCTACAGCAGAAATCACAATTGAGTTCAAACTGCGTAAGGCCACAGAGCTGTGTGTGTAAAAGGGAGAATAGAAGAGTGCTCAGGACAGAACCCTGGGGAACCCCCATTTTTAAAGGGTTAGTTCACCCAAAAATAAAAATTCTGTCATTTATTACTCACCCTCATGCCGTTCCACACTCGTAAGACCTTCATTAATCTTCAGAACGCAGATATTTTTGTTGAAATCCGATGGCTCAGTGAGGCCTTCATAGCCAACAATGACATTTCCTCTCTCAAGATCCATGAATGTACTAAAAACATATTTAAATCGGTTCATGTGAGTACAGTGGTTCAATACTAATATTATAAAGTGACAAGGATATTTTTGGTGTGACAAAAAATACTAAATAATGACTTAGATAGTGATAGCTGATTTCAAAACAATGCTTCAGGAAGCCGCGGAGCGTTATGAATCAGTGTGTTGAATCAGAGGTTCGGAGCGCCAGAGTCACCTGATTTCAGCAGTTTGGCAGTTTGACACGCGATCCGAATCATGATTCGACACGCTGATTCATAACGCTCCGAAGCTTCCTGAAGCATTGTTTTGAAATCGGCCATCACTAAATAAGTCGTTATTTTGTTTTTTTGGCGCACCAAAAATATCCTTGTCACTTTATAACATTAATATTGAACCACTGTACTCACATGAACTGATTTAAATATGTTTTTAGTACATTCATGGATCTTGAGAGAGGAAATGTCATTGCTGGCTATGAAGACCTCACTGAGCCATCGGATTTCAACAAAAATATCTTAATTTGTGTTCTGAAGATTAACGAAGGTCTTACATTATTACATTATTTTCATTTTTGGGTGAACTAACCCTTTAAATGGCCTTTTTTTATCTGATACACTCAGATGTACGTCATAATACCGAAGAAAATATTTTTGTCTCTGCTTGTGTTTTATCATGACTTTAAAGTGTAATCTAACTTTAAATTGCAAACAACAGTTTGATGAAGATGTTTTGCACTGACAGAGACAAGCAGGAGCGAGAGGAGGCAGAGCGAGAAGGAAGGACACTGAAAGAGGATGAGCTAGACGATGTCAACATGCCCAACCCATTCCAGCCAATAAACAGTGTTGTTACTGAGGTTAGTTGTCACATTGCTTATTTTAATGCACAAGTTGGATGAAATCGTTTAGATGCAAAAATACTTACTTTGTATAAAAATCCCAGTTTGAAGACAAACTAAACAAAGAGAAAGAGATGCAAAGACAGAGCAGTGTGCAAGAACAGTCAGCCCTTCAAGATGAGGAGGAGGAGGAAGAAGAGGAGGATGAAGAGAGCGAGAGACAGACCCCGGAGAGTACAGAATCAGGTAGGACCTCTAATTCCTCAAAAGGGCTGAGAGTATTTTACTGAGAGTAAAATAATAAAGGTTTATTTTTGTATTGTCAGTTCATTTCAAATACAAGCTTTTGCTATTAGGACACATGAAGAACCTGTTTGCCTCTGCAGTTTCTTGGAGTGGATGAAGTGATTGTAATGTCTCTGTCACCTTTAATCAGGAGCAGTGGACCAGACCAAAAAGAAAACTAGGAAATTACGATTGAAACGCAAGCATAGAGTTGACCCTCTTAGAGTGGAAGAAGCAGCAGCCAAAAGCCCTACCCCTCCTCCCCTACCAGGTAAAAATGCTTCTTTTACAACTAGTTCCTCAATTTTGAACAATGAACAAGTAATTGGTAAAATCGATTAAAAAAAATCAGTTTACAATGGTACAGTGGGAAATAGTTTCATGTGGCCATTTTGCCATACCAAGTGCTTTGACAAAGTGCTTGTTCTGTGCAATGCTGTTGAGAGGTTTTCAGCAAGACATTCCTTACATATTGCTATTATATTCTTTTAATGCAAGTATTTCTATTTGCAAAACAACTCGTCCTTGCAGCAAGCATGCCACAGTAAAACGTCTTTAAATACTTGTATCTGTTTATTGAACTTAAAAAAAAAAATACTTAAAATACTTGACAGTGCACATACATGTCAGAAAGCAAGCAACAGAGGAAGGACCTCTTCTGGCTATAAGTTGTACCAAGTCAAAATTGCATTGTTGAGAAAAAAAAAACACAGAGAAGTTGTTAATTTTTGTCCAAATGTTGATGAGACAAAGTCCCAAAATGGTTCAAATAAACAAAAGATTTATTAAATAACAAAAATAAAAATAAAAAACTTAGGTAATCAACTGGCAGGAAGGCAACGAAACAGACACAACAATACCTGACAATCAACTAAATACAATGATAATTAACTAAATGATGAACAAGTGTGTTAATGTGTTGATTGTCTATTGTAACTAATGGGTGTTGGGAAACTAGAACAAAGCAACAAGTAACTGAAGAGAAACAAACGAACAGTTCATGAAAATTAAACTAAACAAAGTTGACTTTGCATTGGTTTTTTTTATTACATTCAGAAATAATGCAAAACACTGATAAATAAAACCAAATGTTTACAAACATTGTAATTGTAATAATCATGTATTTAGTTACGTTCTCTCCACAACAAATCTTTTAAAGTTAAGTATTTAGTACAGAACATATATGAAAAATATAAGGATAAAACAAATTATTTTATTTTAGGTGCCCTAGAATTAAAAATTTAATTTACCTCGGCATAGTTGAATAACAAGAGTTCAGTACATGGAAATGACATACAGTGAGTCTCAAACTCAATTGTTTCCTCCTTCTTATATAAATCTCATTTGTTTAAAAGACTTCTGAAGAACAGGCGAATCTGTTACGTAACAGTCGGGATCATTAATATGTGCGCCCCCAATATTTGCATATGCCAGCCCATGTTCCCACCATTATTAAAGGCATTAGACAAGGGCAGCCAGTATTAAAGTCTGGATGTGCACAGCTGAATCATCAGACTAGGTAAGCAAGCAAGAACAATAGCGAAAAATGGCAGATGGAGCAATAATAACTGACATGATCCATGATATCATGATATTTTTTGTGATATTTGTAAACTGTCTTTCTAAATGTTTAGTTAGCATGTTGCTAATGTACTGTTAAATGTGGTTAAAGTTACCATCGTTTCTTACTGTATTCACGGAGACAAGAGCCGACGCTATTTTCATTATTAAACACTTGCAGTCTGTATAATTCATAAACACAACTTCATTCTTTATAAATCTCTCCAGTAGTGTAGCATTAGCCGTTAGTCACGGAGCACAGCCTCAAACGTAAACATCCAAATAAATACTATACTCACATAATCCGACGCATACATGCAGTATGCATGGCGAACATCTTGTAAAGATCCATTTGAGGGTTATATTAACTGTGTGAACTTTGTTTATGCACTGTTCAAGGCAGGCGCGAGTTCCGTGGGCGGAGAGCACGAGATTTAAAGGGGCCGCAACCCTTAATCAGCGCATTTCTAATTATGCCCCAAAATAGGCAGTTAAAAAAATTTATTAAAAAAAATCTATGGGGTATTTTGAGCTGAAACTTCACAGACACATTCAGGGGACACCTTAGACTTATATTACATCTTTAAAAAAAGGTTCAATGGCACCTTTAATATAAGTAGTAGTAGCAGCACTTTTATATAAATTTATAGTGGCATTCATTATAAACAACATTTATTATAAATGCCAAGCCTAAACACATCCATTTAAAGCTAAACTGAAACTACCGGCGTGTGGGAAATGCACTATACAAATAAACTCAATCTCATTTGGCACAAATCCATGTTTTGTGAACTTGACGTTAATTGCATTATTTAAGAAGAAAATGCGACTTGTGTTCTGGAAAATACAGAATGTCAAATTTAGGTTTAGGTAATTTATTTCATTTATATTACCCATAATTACTTGAAATCCAAACTCCAATACATACCACAATTAATATTTTTATTTAAGCATATTTTATATAATAGCATATTTAATGGCATACTAGAAAATGAAGAGCAGTCCCTTTACTTGTTCATTAACATTAAAGTTGCCATTTTAACAGAAGTAACAACATAGCTTTTTCTGTATTGTGGCATATGGAATTGGTGAAATGGATTACTGAAAATGGTAAAATGTAGAGTGGGGTTCTAGTCATCAGTTTGGGATTGGATGGAAGCAGTTCTGAATGCCAATTTGCAGTTGATTGTAAGAAGTCAGAGAGAAGTCTGTCATGTCACTGGAAGATTGAGTTATGACATTTTGATTAAAAAGTGAGTTAAAAACAAACAAACGCAGTGGTGAATCTGTTTTCATTACAACAGACTTCTGGAAAGTCAGAAGAACAACTCTCTTCTATCATTTGCTAAACATTAATTTTCATAGTCAAATGCCACGTGCAACATAACCACTAATTTGTCCTAGTTTTCTCTTTTGTTGCTTCATATTAATGACCCTAACAGGTAATCATTTGACATTTTTCTTTGTTTTAGTTGGATGGGCTACTCCCAAAGTTTCTAGGCTCCCCAAACTTGAGCCTCTTGGAGATACAAGGCATTCTGGTAATTGTCGGTTCATAGCATCTCTTCCATGTCCAGCATGTCGACCAGCATGCGCATCACTAACATTCTTTTTTTTTTTTTTAATTCATTCTGTTTCCTAACCATGTAAGCATCTCCCATATTTCTGTCTTTAAAGCTGTTTTCTCTCCATCCACACAGCAAGCCTCAGCCACATCCTTCCTGTACAGTCATCTATCATCAGCCAACAGAAATACCACAGCCATCCACCTTGATATTGTACCTAATAAATGCTATAGCAAAATCTCCTTAACATCTTGCTTCCTGCGCTGTGACTAATATGTGTTATTTATTTTCCTGATGCTTGCAGGAAACATTTTGAATGCAGCATATAATGTTCTGTGTCATGTTAACGCAGGCTGTGACATTTTGATCTAGGAATTTATTTCTGTAGTTTTAACCTTGTAGTCAGTAGAAATGAGTTGATCCTTGATTTAAAAAAGGATATTGCTGATCTAATTTTTTTTCTTTTCCATGACTCTCTTTTATTGGCAGATTTCTATGGCAAACCTCTCCCTCCTGTAGCAATTAGGCAGAGGCCGAACAGCGATACTCATGATGTAATTTCCTAACACTACCTTTGCTTCCCCCCCCTCGCTGGTTCACAATTCTTAAGGGCCCCAACCAATCAAAGTATTGTTTTGTTCTTATCTTCAAGCACGGGCAGTGTAGCAATCTACGAAGATGTAATTGCCCATAAGCGAGGAACTGATACCCAATCGGCACACCCAGATGGATCACATGAACTCGTGCAACCAATGACTGATGGTCATCAGAAGCTGTTTCCTTGGCCAGTGTTTGAATGAGATGAAAGGACATGGACATTCAATGTATGACATATTCTTATCTTATAATGTTCTTACATTAGAACGGTTGAATATTTTGATTTATGTAGAGGCGTTTGTTTAGCTTTATCAAAATACTTAAAATCAGTATTAACATTTGCAACTTAATTGAGATCTTTTTTGTGGAAAATACATTTCAGACCTATTTTTTAAGAGAATTGAAAAATATGTAAATACATAAAAGAGTTTAAATTTGTGTACTTGAAATTGTACAAACATGTTCTTATGGTTCATGTGCATATAAAATGTGCAGTTAATTGTGACACAGTTTGCCTTTAAAATATTAGAAAATATCTTTTTTTTTTCAGCAGCATCTATAGGTTTATACACTACGCTGTCTTAATTTTGAGAACGACATTCAAACTCTCAAATAGCACCAGCAACAGATAAAGATATCTTGAGAAAGTTAACTTTTACATGATTTGAAACATTTTGTTTGTACAAGCTCGTTATTGAGTTTGAAAAAGCTTTTTTTTCTTACATATGGTACATCATACTTTATCAGGGAGGAAAACACATTTGTCATCTTCTGAAAGATGAAGTTTTACACTTCTAGTGTAACAATGCTCAGCCTCCATATAAATATATATGTTAATGTACCATGTCATATACTGTAAACGCTGCTTTCATATTTATTATTTTATGCTATTGCGATTTTTATAATTTACATTGTTGTTGGATGTTTTTGTTGGATGTTTTGTTTTGTATTTTACCCCACACACTAATATTTAGTTGATGAGAAGTTGTGTCCATCATCCAGTTTGCTCTGCTTTCAGTACCTAAGCCTTTTGTAACCAGTTTACATTTAATATGAATGTCAAATTAAAAAAGAGAGTAATTTTATTCCGTTAATGTTCACTCTCATTCAACACATATCCGTGTCATCACAACTGTTTGACAATGCACAAACATTTGCACAACTGTTAGCGGCGCCCTCTGCTGGTATGTGCCGTAACTACATCATCATGGTTTTGTTCATTAAAACTATTAAAGAGAACTGAACTGTGGAGATGTTTACTTTTACTGTATGATTCATGGCAAGAAAGAAAGAAAGATGCCTACACTTGTAGTGTCAGTTTTTTAATATTTGCATGGATGATATTAAAATTCAAAGGGAAAGTCTACAATTTGGAGAAACTTTTGGCATCTGAGATTAGTTTACAAGGCAGTGCAATCAGAAAGTTAAACAAAATGTAAAAGGTTTGAAATAACTTGTTTTAGTTCATGTTTTATACTTATTTATTTATTTATTTTTAACTAGGTTTTAAAATATTAACATTTATTGCCTCCATAGGTCTTCCATTATTTGGTCTTCCAATTAGGCCAGCAAGTCCTGCAGAGCTTCTTTAAACTATTATTTCTTTAACTAGGCCTACTTTTGCCCAAAGAGACTTAAGCATAATTACATACAGTTACGCTTAATTACAAGCGACTAACCCTACACCAAAAGTAAGTAGCCTACATGACTCAGTAAACTTTAACAAGTAACTACAATGTAATAAAGTATTAACATTTATTGTAATAAATTGTAGTTTATTTTACAGTGTCCATTACAAATCTTACATGTAGGGGCAGTTTCACAGACAGGGCTTAGACTAAGCCAGGATTAGGCCTTAGTTCAATTAGGACATTTAAATAGCTTTTATAAACGTGCCTTAGAGAGGAAAAAAAAAAAAAAAACATTACTGGTTTACATCTTGAGACAAAACAATGGCACTTAATTGTTTAACCTGTCATTGGCCCACTGGTGGGCCCACAGCCATTACATATTTAAAACAGTAATATTCTATACTAAACCTAAACTAATCTTGACAAACTATATATCATTTGAAAGCTTAGAATCTCTAGTTTACATATTTGGTGACTGATTTTCAAAATAAATTACAGAGGAGCAGTAATTTATCAATTTGCAACAAGCATATTTTCATACTCATAAGGCATGTTCAGACCTTTATTTTGAAATAGCAATGAACATGAAAAATCGTTAAAGATTGGTTGAAACATGTTTGTTTTCATGCCAAAAGATAACATCCATTCAATTTTTTGAGAAAAAAAAAGGTTTAAAAATGTTTTTAATAGAAAAAAAATGTATGATTGTGGTGGCGATCTATAACCCACATGCATGTTATTTTTATGTTTATTAGAGGCTAAATTCATATCAAATTCTGCCAAACTTCCCATACTACTTCTATATAAGATGTCTACTTCATAAATTGTATGAAAATAATGTAAATATATGGTTCAGATCACTCAAACCATATATGGAAATGGAGGCGCCTTTATATGGTCAGTAATGGAGCTTGGTTGTCATCTAGTGAAAAAGTGTGGTACTGCGCCCAAACAAAATCTTACTGAAAGCTCATTTTTTGAGATATCAACCTGAAATTTGGAACACAACTTGTTCAGATTTTTGGCTTTGATTTCCTTGCAGATTTAGAGTAAAACTTGTTTTGTAAAATATATATTTTATATAAAATATATTTTAACATTTTATATTTTCATAAACATAAACTTCTATAACTTTTTTTCTGTTGCACTTACATAAGTTATTTCACTTTTACAATAATCTGCCAAATTTCATCTTTAAAACAAGATCAGCCTTATGTCTATACTCCAAAGAATTCTTGAATTACAACCATTTAAGTTTGGATAGTGCATTTTCTTGTCTAAAACAAAAAGTGGGGGTGACAGTTAACAGGTTAAGATATTTCAGTTCAAGTTGCTTTCAGTTAAAACAACTCAAACATGCATTTTAGTCCGGAGGGCTGTTTCATAAAACAAGATTAGAATACAAGCCAGGCTTATTTTAGTTAGTCAGACTTATTGTCAGTGAATTCATAAAGCAAACTTAAATTAGTTCAAACTCAGTTACTCTGACAACTTAAGAACTAGTATGACCAACTAGAAGTTAGTTAGGGGTAATCATTCTTACTGTTCGGTGTCAAATTAGACCAGTCCACATTTTTTTATGTAACTGACTTAAAAAAGTTATGAACAGTCTTACATTTTTTTTTTTTAAGACTAGTCTTAACAGTTTATGCAACTGGCCCCAGGCTAACACGATCACATGAGAATGTGTATCAATAGTACGAGTTTGTAATCTCGTATAATATATACGCCAAAATGAATTTTGGCGTGCTTATGGTACGCAGTTTTTTCACGTGCATGTGATGCGCACTTCATAGCGTGTATATGATACGCTCTTGGGTAGGATGGGGGTGGGGAGGAGTGGGGGTTTCGTACGTATAATACGCCATAAAGTGCATATCATATGCACGCGAAAAACGCAAGGCAATGTTTGATTAATGAATCAATGGACCTGTGACAAGGCCCATGAAACAATCAGGCCTTCATTTAAAGCTTTCATTTAGTGATGAGGGATTTTTTTGCTAGACAAAGAGCAGGAGAAATATTAAGCAAGTGTCTTAGAGCCAGCAAAAGCTTTGAAAAGAGTGACTAATATGCAGCCTGCAGAAGTGACACACACACACACACACACACACACACACACACACACACACACACACACACACACACACACACACACACACACACACACATATATATATATATATACAGCTATGGAAAAAATTAAGAGACCACTCCAAGTTCAGAAATCAATGTTAAGTGGTCTCTTAATTTTTTCCATAGCTGTATATATATATATAGATATATATATATATATATATATATATATATCTATATATATATATATATGCATGTCCACTTTGTAGACTTGTTGGGACAAAGTTGGAGACATGTTTTTTGCATCAATCTCAAACTTGTCAAAATCTTTTCATAGACTGTCTACATAATCCCTCAACGAGCTGACCAAATTACCAGCAGTACATAAATCTAGGTCAGCCGCCTGTATCGCAGTACTAGTCTTGTGGAAACGCTGCAGTTATTCCACATATTACACATACAAAGAATGGCATTCTCTAGCTTGTCCATCTTCACATACAGTGTCCTGGCTTCATCCCGTGCAGTAAGACATTGGTTTGTGTCATTACTGATCTTTTGCAACAACTCCTTTTGTTTCTTGCGCATGAAACTTTTGTTTCTTGCGCATGAGCTGACCATCTAGTGTCTGAAAGACATTTCAAAGTCTCAATCCTCTGGTTGTCATTTGGCTGTAAACCTGCTGTAATTGTCTGCCAACGGGATGTGGATTTGGAGGAAAAATTTAAAATTGTCTGCACTAAATTAAGGCAGCAGTTAACACAATTAACCCCCACTAAATTGAGTGTGTGCAGCTCACGGTACCCACTCAATTGATGGGTTTCCCTGTTTAATGAGTGTTTGTAGGCCACTGTAAACACCAGACATGTTGGCTGCGTTGTTGTAACATTGGCCTCTGCAGTTACTGATATCAGTACCCATGTCTTGTAAAACACCAAGGACAGACTGGCAGAAACTTGATAAAACGCTCTGTGATGCAGCCATCGGGTGCCACATATCGCATGATGAATGTGAGCTGGTCGGTGTGTGTAATGTCAGGAGTGGAATCAACACTAATCAAAAAGTACTTTGCCACTTTAATTTGACTGATTATCTCTGCGAGGACCTGTTCTCCCAGCAGTTAAATCAAATCTAGGCATGTTGTTGATGAGAGGTATGATGGCGTTCCCTTTCCAGCATTGCCATATTTTTCTATATGCGATTTCAAAAAGGGATCAAACTCGTTGATAACTTCCAGCACACCCATAAAGTTTCCATTATCCAGTTGGCCAAAAACTTCACTGTGTCCCCTAAGCGGTAGTCCCCGCTCTGCTAAAAACTTCACCACCGCAACCACCCTCTTTAAAACCTCGGCCCAATATTCACATTCATTGTCAAAGTGTTTTTTCAGTTCTGAATCTATCCGCCCCCAATCATCAGCACAGCGTGTAACATACGCGAGCATTGCCTTTCTGTGGCTTTCTAATCCTTCACGTTCAGCTTGGTGCACAGCTGCATTTTTCCAATCACTCTAGCCAGCTGTCAGAGCAGACTGAATGTCACTGCCCCAAAATAATTTACATGAGAAACAAAACACAGTGCCTTTTGAGGGGGAATAAAGCAGCCATTCTCTTGGCTGAGTTTCCTTTAAAACAGGGTTTTGGAAAAGTACCGTTTATGTTTTTATATATAAACGGTACTTTTTTCATATATATATGCACATGAACTTTAATGACATCCAATTCTTAATCCGTTGGGTTTAATATGGAGTTGGCCCACCCTTTGCAGCTATAACAGCTTCAACTCTTCTGGGAAGGCTTTCCACAAGGTTTAGGAGTCTTTTTATGGGAATTTTTGACCATTCTTCTAGAAGCGCATTTGTGAGGTCAGGCAGTGAAGTTGGTCGAGAAGGCCTGGCTCCCAGTCTCCGCTCTAATTCATCCCAAAGGTGTTCTATCAGGTTGAGGTCAGGACTCATTCTTTTGCGGGCCAGTAAAGTTCCTCCACACCAAACTCGCTCATCCATGTTTTTATGGACATTGCTTTGTGCACTGGTGTGCAGTCATGTTGGAACAGGAAGGGGCCATCACCAAACTGTTCCCACAAAGTTGGGAGCATGAAATTGTCCAAAATGTCTTGGTATGCTGAAGATTTAAGAGTTCCTTTCACTGGAACTAAGGGGCCAAGCCCAACCCCTGAAAAACAAACCCACACCATAATCCCCCTCCACCAAACTTTACACTTGGCACAATGCAGTCAGGCAAGTACTGTTCTCCTGGCAACCGCCAAACCCAGACTTGTCCATTGGATTGCCAGACAGCTCTCTACACACGGTTCTTGAGCTAATCTGAAGGCCAGACAAAGTTTGGAGGTCTATTGACTCTGCAGAAAGTTGGCGACTTCTGCGATACAACCTTGTAACAGAACCTTCATGCACTGACCGAGATCTGTGATTTTACGTGGCCTACCACTTCGTGGCTGAGTTGCTGTTGTTCCCAATTGCTTCCACTTTGTTATGATACCACTAACAGTTGACCATGGAATATTTAGTAAGGAAATTTCATGAATGGACTTAATGCACAGTTGGCAGTCTATCACAGTACCACGCTTGAATTCACTGAGCTCCTGAGAGTGACCCATTCTTTCACAAATGTTTGTAGAAGCAGTCTGCATGCCTAGGTACTTGATTTTATACACCTGTGGAAGTGATTGGAACACCTGAATTCAGTGATTTGAAGGGGTGTCCCAATACTTTTGTCAATATAGTATATATATATATATATATATATATATATATATATATATATATATATATATATATAATATAATCACATTAAGAAATAAATGTTTTTCTCCAAAACACATTGGGCATAATTATCAACTATTTGCCCCCTTTTATTAAATACTTTTTGCAACCTCCTTTTGCCATGATAACAGCAAGATAACTTCTGCTATAATGAGACATTCCTCCGTACAGAATCTCTCCAGATCCTTCAAATTCTCAGATCCATTTTGGTGCTGCTTCTCTTCAGTTCACCCCACTCTTTTTCTATAGGGTTCAGGTCAGGGGACTGGGATGGCCATTGCAGAAGCTTCATGCCTGTTTGGGTATTCTACAGCCCTTCATCAAACTTCTCAACACACAGCCTCAGATTGTTTTGATTCAATGCAAAAAATACATAAATAAATAAATAAATAAATAAATAAATAAAACAAAAAAACATTGCAATGCAGAATTAAGCCGACCTGTAAGTAAACACAGAAACAAGGAACTAATATCATAATCCACGTTTCTGGGGGAACATATTAAGAAGACGGACGATAAATACATATCGGTATACCAATATCCATGTTTTCTTCAAAATTATGCTGTATTAAGGGATTTTCAAACAGTCCTCTTCTCGCTCTGAAGTCTTTTATGTGTGTTTTGATCGACTCGTCTCAAGGTCAATGCACAGTCACTAACACGGTGAGCGGACCAAAAACGAGGGTGTGTAGAACATGTCTGAATGTCACTGCCCCAAAATATACAATACAAATATATTGTATATGTATTAGCAAGTATCTAGTTATAATCATCATTCTTATTTTTTATTATTTTAACATTTTTACAAATATTTCTAATTGTTTAAATTGTTTTTCACTTCATCAGCTTGCAGCACAGTGTAAATCTAAACCTCAGAGGCAAGTTTGTAAGACTGTACTGAAGCATTTTGATGTACAGTACAGTGAAGAGCTTGGAGAGCAGTGGTGGAGTGCAAGGTGGGCAATATGATTTTTCAAAATAATCTTTCTGTAAAATACTGTAAAAATGTTTTAATTTTTAAAAATTCTTCATTTTAGCATGCTTTCACTAACTAAAGGGTATTATAGTTTTACATTTAAAACAATACAATAAGGTTTCATTTATTAACATACAACATGAACTAACAATTACCAAAAAAATCTCTAAAATATTTATTAGTTAATGTTAATCCCAGCATTTACTAATACATTATTAAAATCAAAAGTTGTATTTGTTAACATTAGTTAATGCAATGTGAAGATTAATATATGCTGTAATAAATACATTTTTAATATATATATATATATATATATATATATATATATATATATATATATATATATATATATATATATAATATATGTATAATATATATATATATATATATATATATATATATATATATATATATAGGCACCTAATATTAACAAATGAGACCTTACTGTAGTGGTACCAAACCATGATACTTCCACAGTGTAAATATTAGCTTTCTGTAAATGTAAGAGTTTACCTGATTTACAGAAGTGAATTATATTAAACAATCTCTGAACTAAGCCCACATAAATGTTTGATGTCTTCAGGGATGTGCTACTGAATCCACTCTCATGGCAATATGGTGTCCTGCTTAATCGCTTCAGTGACCTTGCAAACCTCAGGCAGTGTCTCACAGCGCTTGGATACACAAACCTCCTTCCACAGGCATGTCCTGAATCCCAGTCCCATACGACACACATGCCCCTGCAGTGTTTTATTCATCGGGATCCAGTGCGTATTCCCACCCAAGGCCACCACTCAGGCTGGTTAAAACAGTATTACCTCCTGAATGCAGCCTCTCTTCTCCCAGTACTGACTTTGAATGTGAAGGAAGGAGAAAATGTGCTTGATCTCTGTGCTGCTCCTGGGGGGAAAAGTCTGGCCATATTACAGGCAGCTACTCCTGGTAAGTTACAAACCTAGTCTAGAGTCAGGGCCATGACTAATTCATCTGAAATGATCTGTGACTGGAACATACCTAGTGATACACTATGTAATATCATCATATATTATGCTCACCAATGCTGCATTTTGTTTATCAAAAATACAGTAAAAAGCAGTAATAATGTTAATTATTATTACAATTTAAAGTAACTGTTTTCTATTTTTTTAAAATATTAAAATGCAATTTATTCCTGTCATGGCAAAGCTGAGTTTTCAGCATCATTACTCCAGTCTTCAGTGTCTTTTTTGTTGAAAATAGTTGTGCTGCTTAATATTTTTGCTGAAATTGATACTTAAAAAAAAAAAAAAAAATGAAAAGAACAGCTTTATTTGTATATGTCTTTGTCAGTTTGATCAATTTATTAATAATAATTAATAATTATAATTTAATTCATCTTTGCTGAATAAGTATATTCATTTCTTTTTAAAAAAATTAAACCCTAAACCTAAACTGTTGATCACGTATTATACATAATTATATTGCATTATTATTATTATTATTATTATCATTATGTTCTTGAAATTTTAAAAGCAATGACAGATAATTGTGAATTTTTAAAGCACTTCTGTGAAAATAGAGAGCACCACCCTGGAATTATAAGGTTTTATCTGCATTCTGAACGTTTTTGAGATATTGCGCTTTTTTTGCATTCCATTTGACTTTGTAGACAGAAGCTTTTTGTTTTCTAAATAAAAAGTCCCAAAATGTACAAAAAAATCACATAATGTAAATAAGTTGTAAATAAGAACTTTATAATTCCAAGGTGACGAGAGAAACATAAGTGAGGATTTGAGCAGAGAAACGTGAGATTCCAAGTGTAGTCCAGTGGAATAATTTATAAAAATTTAGCTTACACTTTATTTCGATAGTCCACTTTAGACATTCTAAAAGCTAACTTTGCAACTACATGTCAACTAACTCTAATTAATTTGGAACAACAAGACAACTAACTGTCATTAGAGTATTAGTAGATGGTTAGGTTGAGGTTAGGGTTAGTAGAATAAGTTGACATGTTGCAAAGTTACATATAGTCTGTAGAATGTCTGTTAATCTTTATTTGTGTTGTGAGGGCATGAAAAGACCAAGAGCCCACAACACATTGCTTGATAAGATTAAAAAATGTTATTTCCACATACATTCTTATAATATCAAAGTAGAAAAAAATGGATCGCACATGAAGAATTGGGGCAAAAGCTCACCAAAAAATGTCATTATAAACCAAAACTTTTTTGACATTATAAAACCAAAACCAACAACAAAAATGCCATTATAAAACCTAAAGTGCAAAATGTTGGTTTGGGTTAAAAATGTTTTGCACCTTGCACCCTTTACTGCACTTTATTTTTCTTTGGCCTTTGTGAAATTATAATAAAATATTTGTGGTGAGCTTTTGCCCCAATTCGTCATGTGCAGATTCCTTTTTTTTTTTTCCTACTTGATTTCAAGTTGGGTTTACGCATATAGAAAGCTTTTTTTAACATGGGATTTTGGACTCACATTTGGCGCTACATGATTCTTTTTTATGTGATATCAAAGACATTTTAAAAAATGCATTTTTACTGATGCATAAAAATTGAGCATGATGGGATAACTACAACCTAGTCTGTCAAAGTGAAAGATAATGCAACTTCAGCACTAATAATTTATTGCACTATGATTATCAAAGGTCTTGTAAAATGAAAAAAAAAATAAATAAATAAAAACAATGCTTACTTATGGGTTTCAGGTTTATTATCAAGTCTAGCATGGTTTGTACTGCCATTTTTATAACAGCAGGCCAAGATGTTGATGTAATTTAAAAGTATTATTATTATTTTAAAGAAATTAATGCTGTTATTCACATGGATAAATTAAATTTATGGGGAAAAAAGACAGTAAAGACTTTTACATTGTCACAAAAATTAAATTTCAAATAAATACTCTTTTTATATATTAAAAAATAAATAAATAATAATCCTGGTTTACACATATTAAAAAGTACAACTGTTTCTGAAGGATTATTTGACACTGACACTGCCATCAGAGGAATAAAATTACATTTTTGAAATTATTAATTTAAAATAATTTAAAAAAATTAAATATTAAAGGTACCCTAGAATCAAAATTTGAATTTACCTTGGCATAGTTAAATAACAAGAGTTCAGTACATGGAAAAGACATACATTGAGTTTCAAACCCCATTGCTTCCTCCTTCATATGTAAATCTGATAAAAAGACTTCCGGAAAACACGCAGATCTCAACATAACACCGACTGTTACGTAACAGTCGGGATCATTAATATGTATGACCCCAATATTTGCATATATGCCAGCCCATGTTCAAGGCATTAGACAAGGAAAGGCAGTATTAACGTCTGGATCTGTGCACAGACAAGGTAAGCCAGCAAGAACAATAGCGAAAAATGGCAGATGGAGCAATAATAACTGACATGATCCATGATAGCATGATATTTTTACTGATATTTGTAAATTGTCTTTCTAAATGTTTTTTTAGCATGTTGCTAATGTACTGTTAAATGTGGTTAAAGTTACCATCGTTTCTTACTGTATTCACGGAGACAAGAGCCGTCGCTATTTTCATTTTTAAACATGTGCAGTCTGTATAATGCATAAACACAACTTCATTCTTTATAAATCTCTCCAACAGTGTAGCATTAGCCGTTAGCCACAGAGCACTATCAAACTCATTTAGAATCAGTTGTAAACATCAAAATAAATACTTTACTCACATAATTCGAAGCATGCATACAGCATGCATGATGAACATCTTGTAAAGATCCATTTTGAGGGTTATATGAGCTGTGTGAACTTTGTAAATGCACTGTAATATAGTCGAGAGCTCAGGGAGCAGGCGAATTAAAGGGGTGGCGCACTGCCAAAATCAGTGTATAGTTAATGATGCCCCAAAATAGGCAATTAAAAAAATTAATAAAAAAAAAATCCATGGGGTATTTTGAGCTGAAACTTCACAGACACATTCAGGGGACACCTTAGACTTATATTACATCTTGTGAAAAAGCATTCTTGGGCACCTTTAAACTAGAAAAGGTTATGTTAAATTGAAGTTTATTGAAATATATGTGACCCTGGATCACAAAACCAGTCATAAAAAAATTTGAAATTGAGATTTATACATCATCTGAAAGCTGAATAAATAAGCTTTCCATTTATGTGTGGTATTATGTATGGTAGCTTTCCATTTATGTATTCTTAGGATAGGCCAATACTTGGCCGAGATACAACTATTTAGAAAATCTGGAATCTGAGGGTGCAAAAAAAAAAATCGCCTCTAAAGTTGTCCAAATGAAGTCCTTAGCAATGCATATCCACTCACAAAAATATTTTTTTTATATATATTTACGGTAATAAATTTACAAAACATCTTCATGGAACATGATCTTTACTTAATATTCTAATGATTTTTGACATAAAAGAAAAATTGACAATTTTGACCCATACAATGTATTGTAAGCTATTGCTACAAATATACCCAGGCGACTTATTTTGTGGTCCAGGGTCACATATGATCAAACAAAGGCAGCATTTCCATTTCTTTGACTTGGTTGTTTAAGTACGTGTAATATGTAGTACATGTATGAAGTAAATTGAACATTTAATTTAAAATATCAAAGAAAAATCCATTTTAATGAAATGACCCTTTTAAATGTAATTGTTTGTTGTACCCTACAATTAGATTTTTGTGATTTTTTTATTTTTTTTATTTTTATTTTTTTTGTTAACTTTCAGGTCTCTTGCACAGTAATGAGCTGGATAAGCACAGATATGATTGGCTACTGAAGACTCTTGAATCATATGTTCCTCCTACATTACGACATCTACTTTCAGTGACTCACCTGGACGGCCGGAGCATTGGCAGCATGAGGCCAGGGGCTTATGACAAGGTACCACACTCACCTCTGCTCGTCTGCCACAGCCATTAAAACAACAACCTTTAAGCTATCATTTTGCTATTTTAAGCCCTGATATTTACCCAGAATGAATCATCAAATGACTTCTTCATAGGAGAGAACATTACCTAACATTTGTTAGATTCTGTTAACAGCAGAAGCCAAATGCACTGAATTAACCTCCCCTGAATGTCATCCATCCAAACGTTTGGGCGAAAAAAAAAAAAAAAAACCTGCTTGTTTGTGAATGTCAGAGTGACACTCACATGAGAGTGATGCTGGCTCCAAACTCTCTCATTTATCACAGTTGGCGTAACACTTAGTGCAAGCCCTTACTTTCCATCTCAAAGCAACGAAAAAGCTGCAAGGTGGAATAGAGGTTTTCTGCACACTCAGTCATTTGAAGGCAAAGCTGCATATGTACGCATTTTTTTCCCACTCATCATGGGGTGACGAGACACTAGGCAGGTCACTAGCAGCCCTCCAGGCCAAACATGCCAATCAAGCAGTGAATATAGCACTTTTAAGGTTCCCAGATACTGCTGACTGAGTATTATCCTCTTCTGGCGGTGAGAGAAGAGTCGGGCCACTGAGCAGAAAGGTAAACGAATACACAATGCGACAGGAGGTGTCGTGATGGATTTAAATGAAAATGTCTCAGGGTGGGTGCGATGCTTGGAGAAGTTAATTTTTTTCAACAGAGGCTCACTGAAAAAACATCCCTGTGGCGACATTTCTGCAAAATGGTATTATGTTGTTTCTTGCACGTTTCACGTCACTTTTAATGTGAAATGTCCAGTGGCTAGCGCTGAAAGCATGTTCAACTTTATCCGAAACATGAACCTGGCATTGTTTTATTATGTTGGATGTTGTACGTAGGGTTGCAGATTTTCAAAGATGGAAACCTTCCATGGGTATACGTGGGCATTTATGGGAATTAATAAGAATTAAAGGAAACAAACTGGAAATTTGCAAAATTGCAGGTTAGCCTATAACAGGGAATGTAATTGAAATATTGTAGCATAATCTTGGTTTGAAAGAAAAAATCCTGGAAAATTTTCACTAATAATTCAGTGTACGTTGTGGTCTTCACAAGTATAATGGCTTACAAAAAATAGACATCCTCGAGAACTGTGCTATGCTCAAAAACTTGAATAAGCCAATTGCACACTACAGTACAAGATTGAACCTCACTTTAACTGTATAACTATTCTGTGACCAAAAAAAAAAAAAAAAAAAAAAGCCAGAGATTGTTGCTAACTTGCTGCTAGCCTTTATCTCAGAACTAATTTCACTTCTTTAGTCATTTAGCCAACTGGTCCCAAGGTCATAAAGTGTATGAAGTCTATTGACCTCAGTTTCAGCATTTACTACATGATTTTAATGGGTACAGTTAAATTTTTTTTTTTTTTTTTTTTATTTCATGCATGTCTGCTTATGACCAAACAAAATGTTTATGTTTGTATATGATAACATTTGTATAAATTACCCCAAATTATCAATTAATCCCCTCTAATTACTGTAAATTCTCGTTAAAGTGATTGTTCACCCAAAAATGAAAACTGTCATCATTTACTCCCCCTCAAATTGTTTCAAACCAGTATAAATTTCTTTGTTCTGCTG
This sequence comes from Chanodichthys erythropterus, assembly GCF_024489055.1. NCBI lineage: Eukaryota > Metazoa > Chordata > Actinopteri > Cypriniformes > Xenocyprididae > Chanodichthys > Chanodichthys erythropterus. The sequence continues at coordinate 29,346,401 of NC_090232.1, forward strand.
TACACAAAGGAATATATTTTGAAGAATGTTTGTAACCAAGCAGATCTTGCCCCCCATTGACTGCCATATTTTTTTTTTTTTTTCCTACAATGGTTGTCAATGGGGGGTGAGATCTGCTTGGTTACAAACATTCTTCAAAATATATTCCTTTGTGTACAGCAGAACAAAGACATTTATACTGGTTTGGAACAACTTGAGGAGGAGTAAATGATGACAGAGTTTTCATTTTTTGGGTGAACTAATTCTTTAATTGTCTAACTTGGAATATTCCCAAAATTACCCATCTTAATTTCCCATTGGAAGTTTTTGAAAAGTTTCCGGAAATTTACTGGAATTTCTTTTATTTCGTACTGTGTAATGCTGTATTCACAACCACAAATGCTTATAGTAAAAAAAAAAAAAAAGTTTGGTTTCAAACTCGCTTTCAAGTTTACAGTGAATTTTTCAACATCTCTCTGCCAGTTACTTTTAATCTTGTACAGAAATGTACAGGAGCTCATGAAAGAAGAGCTTTAGGTTTTGAATAACTGTGTGTATATGATATATCCAAAAACAGAATATTATGGCAAAGGTGTTTACTATTGAGATGTGTTTGTGATATTTTGAATGCAGCGCTTCATTTTGCAAGATGATGGGAGGCATTTTGCATTTTGTATGTGCAATTCTTGGAATTGTATGTAAAGTTTTGAAAAAAGAGGAAAAGTTTTGAAAATGTGTGAAAGCAGTTGAAAAAAAAAAAAAAAAAAAAAAAACTGTATTATGACTCTCGACTCTTACCAGAGTGCTCCGCATCTCATGTGCAGTGTTGTATCAGGTGAGCTACCGACCAAGTTAACCTTGTTAGAAAAGCTATACATGTAGAGCTGTTTAAGTTATGTAAACTTCAAAATGGATTAGTGTATGAATCATGCAACATATTGTTTTGAGGTCATGACTCATAACGTTCTATTGTATTGTGCAAGGAACCGCAAGGAAGTCTTTAATAATTAACAATCTGCTGCTGTAATCATAATTTGTGTGAAAAGGAATAAAAGTTGTTGGTGTTTTACTGCCACTAGTTTTCATTTCCACTGGAAAACTGCAGTGAACTGCATGTGTAAGTACATGACTGTGATGCACCGATTTTACCAGAAGGTGGCAGTGTTGTTGTTTTACTCTCATTGACCTCCATTCACATTGGACAGATGCTTAAGGTCCCCGGGACCCTCTATGGAGGGGACACAGGTACGCATTCAAGCTGTGATGATGAACCCTCCTGTCCCGAAATGTCAAATGAATATGTCTCTGACGCCCGTAATCGAATCACTTCATCAGTGCTGGCTCTTAGATGAGGGTAACAGGTTCAGCTCTTCCTCTCGAACATGCCGCCGTTCCTAGATAACATTGTCAGGCCCACGGGGGTCTTTCTACACCATCATGTCCTTTAGTGACGTCGGTCTCCAGAGTGCCCCCCGGCATTCTTTTAGCCAGACAGGCAGCAGAGCTAAGAGAGGGAATTAAGAGGCTCTAATACAAAGCTGGCAGGGAGAAAAACAGTGGGGCTCAATTGTCAGCTTGACAAGGCAGTTTCAGCCAGTTCTAATGAGGAGAGAGTAGTCTCAGAGGAAACAGAGAAAGATGAGCTTAGCTAGAGCAAGGAACGAGGGGTTTGGTGGGTATGGGGCCGCTGGATTTCCTGAGAGAGACAGAGAGAGAGAGAGAGACAGAGAGAGGTTTAGAGAAAGGATGGCTGGGATTTTTCATTCAGTTGTGTCTACTGCTCATCTGAATCTTTCAGGGAGATTCTTGCTGCTTGCATTGGTTGTTTGTTTAACCACTGTAGATGATTCTAGCTCAGGTGTGTTTTGAGATTATTAGCCCCAGGTGTGTGAGGTGTTTCCACTATACCTCTCTCTCTGTCTCTCTCTCTCTACTTCAGCCACTCTCTCATTTGCTCAGCCGGTCTCACAGAGGATGGTGTGAGTGTGTTGGTTCTTTTAAAGAGCTAATGAGGCCGGTACCGGCAGGTCCCTGCTGTCCTTCTGCTTTCCTCTTTGTGTTATGTTCACCATCCCCCAGGTGAACATGAAATATTCCCCTTCAGTCTCGTACACTGTTTTTTTCCTCCCTGCAGAGTTAAAACCTGTTCTCTGATGTGTGTTTGTCTGTGTGCGTTGCTCTGTCCCTGTGTGTCAGGTGCTTGTAGATGCCCCGTGTTCTAATGACCGGAGTTGGCTTTATACCCCTGATACCCACCATGGGGAAATGTGGCTGAAGGAGAGAACTCAACTACCACTCTTACAGAAGGAGCTGCTCTGGTAAATATCTATGACTGGAACTCCCACACACACACACACACACACACACACACACACACACACACACACACACACACACACACACACACACACACACACACACACACACACACACACACACACACACACACACACACACACACACTCGTGTGGGCAAGTAGACAATTCTAAACAAAGCTGCTTCATTATATGTCTCTCTATTTCATTTGAGCAAAGTTCTACGATCTTGACTTTCTCGATATTATGAAAAAATTGAAATTGTACAACAATGAAGGCATAATTTTGACATGAACAGTTTTTTTTATTATTGTAAGCTAAATTTAATGACCAAAAACAATATTTAGATATGTACGAAATTGAATGCACAACAGTGTTGTTGCATGGTTTCCTGCTTTTAGTGTGACATTAAAGAAGTGTTAACATCTGCTACCTTCCCACAGTATGGCAGGAAGAAATTGTTATAGAATCATTGCATTTTCACAATTTTTTGCAAATAATAAATTATTTGATATTAATATTGTTAATATCAATATGAGAAATAATAAATACAATTTTATATTTTTTATATTTAGATTTGATGTTTATTTAATGTTTATTACTAGAAAATGACAAAATCGTAACAGCATTTCAAATATTGCAGACTAAAATAAAACCGCTTAAATAATAATTCCACCCACTAATACTATTATAATTCCACTATTAATTGACATTGACACTGAAGGTTAAGCACTATAGTCTATTTGTTGTAAATTTGTTGTGAGTTTTTTTTTTTTTTTTTTTTTTCCAAGTGTTATTTTGGTATTTATTAATTTTCAATTTTGTTTATTTGTACATTTTAATTTTTTTATGTGCTTTTGTCATTTTTTGTTTTAGTATTTAAAGGGTTAGTTCACCCAAAAATGAAAATTACGTCATTAATGACTCACCCTCATGTCGTTCTACACCCATAAGACCTCCGTTCATCTTCAGAACACAGTTTAAGATATTTTAGATTTAGTCCGAGAGCTTTCTGTCCCTCCATTGAAAATGTATGTACGGTAGACTGTCAATTTCCAGAAAGGTAATAATAACATCATCAAAGTAGTCCATGTGACATCAGTGGGTTAGTTAGAAGTTTTTGAAGCATCGAAAATACATTTTGGTCCAAAAATAACAAAAACTATGACTTTATTCAGCATTGTCTTCTCTTCCGGAATCCTTTCCATTGAATTGATTCCATTGAATTGATTCCATTAAATCCTTTCATCTGTCGGCGTTGGTAATGCACTTTTACGTGGTTGTTTTTTGCGATTAGGACATCCGCGAGATGCACACCTATGCACCATTTTAAAAAATATAGCAATACCAAAATACAAACAATGTAGAATAGCTTGAATACAGCGTGCGTCTCCCTCAGACTGTAAACGGAGCTTGGGTGCACCGGATAACATGTCAGCAGCGTCTTACATCAGCAGCATCACTGCGGAGTCGTGAACCCAGATTGACAACAGACCCGGAAGAGAAGACAATGCTGAATAAAGTCGTAGTTTTTGTTATTTTTGGACCAAAATGTATTTTCGATGCTTCAAAAACTTCTAACTAACCCACTGATGTCACATGGACTACTTTGATGATGTTATTATTACCTTTCTGGAAATGGACAGTCTACCGTACATTTTCAATGGAGGGACAGAAAGCTCTCGGACTAAATCTAAAATATCTTAAACTGTGTTCCGAAGATGAACGGAGGTCTTACGGGTTTGGAACGACATGAGGGTAATTAATGACATAATTTTCATTTTTGGGTGAACTAACCCTTTAACTAAAGTGTCCCTATTATGCTGTTTTAAAGGTTAGTAATTTTGTTTTGAAGATCTACAACAGGTTTACAAGCATCCAATGTCTGTTGTGATTGGTCTACCACTAGCAATGTGTGTCGGAAATGAAACCGCCATATTTGAATTTCAGCTCTTGAGGCTTCCTCAGCACTTGATACACAGTGACTAAAACAGAAACAATGGTGTTGGATTTACTGAATCAATTCGAGATGATCTTTGAAACAAACAGCTATATTACTCACTACGTGAATGGTAATATGGACCTGGACCACCAAACCAGTCATTACAAATTTGGAAATTGAGATTTATTCATCATCTGAAAGCTGAATAAATAAGCTTTCAGTTGATGTATGGTTTGTTAGGATAGGGTAATATTTGGTAAATAGATACAACTATTTGAAAATCTGGAATCTGAGGGTGCATAAAAATCAAAATATTGAGAATATCGCCTTTAAATTTGTCCAAATGAAGTCCTTAGCAATGCATAACCACTCACAAAAATACATTTTTGATATATTTATGGTAGGAAATTTGCAAAATATCTTCATAGAACATGATCTTTACGTAATATCGTAATGATTCTTGGCATAAAAGAAAAATAAATCATTTTGATCCATACAGTGTATTATTGGCTATTGCTACAAATATATCTGTGCGACTTATGATTGCTTTTTTGGTCCAAGGTCACATATCTGAAAAAGCATAATAGGGGGACTTAAAACATTTTTAGTTCAGCTTAAATTTTTCATTTAGTAGTTATATTATGTTTTATCTCAGATTTATTTCTATTAATGAAAATGTTTTTAATAGATTTAGTTGTAATTAACAAATACCACCACTGCTTTTTCTAACATAGTTTTAGAAAGTGCCGTACTTTATGATCTCTTTAATCTATTTAATGTTAATAATGTTTGGTTGTGCTTGTTATTGTTTTGTCAGTTCGGCACTAGCAGCAGTGCGTCCTGGAGGAGTGGTTGTCTACTCCACTTGCACCATGTCACGAGCCGAGAACCAATCAGTTGTGGAGGCAGTCCTTGCGTCTTATCAAGGAGTGGAGCTTCTGGACCTGGATCAACAGTTAATTGACTCTCTGTCTGATCATTTCTACTTTGCCCACCTCCGTCCTTCAGTGGGACAGTTAGTGATCCCTCAGAAGGGTAAAACTTGGGGACCTATGTATGTTTCTCAATTGCGAAGAATATATTAAAAACGTACCATCATGCCATGGCACAGCGGTAGTACTTTTAACACATCAGAGCTCACAGGTTTGAATCATGACTGTCTATCCTAACCTTCTTCACTAAACTATCTGATAAAGAAGCAATAAATAAATAAATAATACTGTTGGAGAATAGTTTAATTTTATTTGTATTATTATTTATTTAATATTTTCCACATTTCAAAACACATTAAAAACAGTAATAATGTGAAATATTATTACGATTTCAAGTAACTTTTCTATTTTATTATATTTTAAATTGATTTATTTCTGTGATGGAAGCTGAATTTTCTACAGTCTTCAGTGTCACGTGATCCTTCAGAAACCATTCTGATTTCCTAACAATGTTGGAAACAGTTGTGCTGCTTGATATGGAAGCCATGATACATTTCCTTTCAGGATTCCTTAAAGGATTTGTTGACTTTCAAATGAAAATTACCCCAAGCTTTACTCACCCTCAAGCCATCCTAGGTGTATATGACTTTCTTCTTTCTGATGAACACAATCAGAGAAATATTAATAAATAACCTGACGCATCCGAGCTTTATAATGTCAGTGAGCGAGGATCAACGAGTATGAGCTGAAGAAAGTGTCTCCATCCACATCCATCCATAACAAACACGGCTCTGGGGGGTTAATAAAGGCTTTCTGAAGCAAAGTGATGCATTTGTGTAAAAAAAAAAAAAAAAAAAAAAAAATCCATAAGTTATGAAGTAGCTTCCACCAGATCGCCTTCTGTATTCAAATTAATGAACCGGCGTCAAGTCAGTTAAGCTTTTTCCGTAAGTTGAATACGGAAGGCGTAGGACGTAGCATAAGCGTTTTGAACTGCGAGAGTTTTACACTTTCTTCGTAAGTTGAATACAGAAGGCGGTCTGGCGGAAGCTAGATATTTTACTTCATAATTTGTTAAATATGGATTTTTTTTTTTTTTTTTTTTTACACAAGCACATCACTTCGCTTCAGATCCACGTGGAATATGATGGATGGATGTGGATGGATGCACTTTCTTCAGCTCATACTCATTGATCCCACTCACTGACATTATAATGCATCAGGATATTCATTAATATTTCTCAGATTGTGTTCATCAGAAAGAAGAAAGTCATATACAGAGCAGGATAACTTGAGCGTGAGTAAAGTATTTTTGCAAGGTTGTGTATATCTGATGGAACTTGCATCTGAACTTTGATTCTTTTTTTTCTTTTTTTTCATGCCACGACAAAGGCAAAAAACAGCACAGGTTAGGCAAGACTGTTAATCGCTGGCGACCCTCCAGCTGAAGCACCACTTAAAATAATCTCTCGCAAGTGAAGGCTGTTTTGAAATCTCAGAACGCAACACTTGAACAAGGTTTTGAGTAATGAATGTGGGCTCAGGTCTCTTCTCTTTTGCATAAGTGTTTTTAAACGTCTCAGCTGAACTGCTTGAGGAGGTTTTGCTGTTGTCAGCCTTTGAGCTCAATGACAAATTGCTTCTAATGAAACTTAAGAGTTTTCCTGAATCATGGAAGAGCACACCTTGAATGTTTACCATTAATATGATATATGAAAATAAGATTGCACTCGCGCACTTAGACAAGGTGTATACGTTTAAGGAACAGTCTGTAAGTGCTGTAACAGCAGTATCGTAGCTATATTTTTTATATTAAAAAACGTCAGCAGAGTACACAGGGTTATGCATTAACAGCATTGTCTTAAGAGGTCATCAGTGCTTGCTGCTGTTATTACAACTATAAATAAACTGCATCTTAGATGGTTTATTTAACTATAACTGCATTTGAATATACAAGTATTCCCTTTCCCAAAGATTGAACCTGGTTGGATCACCTCTGGCAGGATTACAGTTGTCATCCTCTGTAGCCTTCAAGTCAGTATTGCACATCTTGATAATGGAATTTTTGCTCATTCTTTCGAAGCAATATTGCTCAAGCTCTGTTGCGGTATGTTTTAGGTCATTGCCCTGTTGGAAGATGAATCGTCTTCCAAATTTCAGTGCTTCTGTGGATTGTCCTCGGGGATTCTACTGTACGGGGCTCCATCCATTTTTACTTCTAACTTTATGAGTTTTCTAATCCTTGCCGCAGAGAAGCCTATCCAAAACTTGATGCTGCAACCACCGTGATTCACTCTAAGGATTGTGTTCTTCATGTGATGTACTTACTAGGGATTTGCCTAACAGCATGGAGGTCCAAAAGTTCAGTTCATCTGAATGTTTCCTGTTCCTCCATACTGTTGAGCCCATCACATGCTATCATATGTTGAGCCTATCATATTTTTCTTGCCACGCTCACTTGTTAGATATGAATTGTGCTGTTTTTGTATCATTTGATACCGTATCTTTGCCATGGAGGACTAACTTTGGCATTTAGTAATGAAAGGCCTCTTTCTTTCTTTGCTGGCATTTTTAAGAATGATCATTTCTGGGTGAATTCACAATTGTTTTAGATATTCCTTATATGTCATGCGAGACATCGCTTTTGCACATAGCTTCTGATGAAGATTTCAGCTTTTTTCTTTTTGTTATCTAACGATCACATTAAAGCTGTCTTTAAAATGTTTCTCTACCTTCATTTATATTTGTCACTTTTCAAATGCCTTTATTTATAGATTTTTTTTTATTATTATTTATTGTCCCAGACATTTCTTAAATGTGAAAAAATATATCATAAAATGAATAAAACTATGTTCTAAACAAAGAGTTATAACCATTATAATATTAACAATTATGGCATCGTTTCCACAACACCAATGTCCCTTTAATAGAGTTTTTTTTTTTTTTTTTTTTTTTTCAAAAAGTAAAATATAATATTCATAAAACATGTAAAGAAAATAGAGAAATCAAAGAATTGAACAGAATATGTGTGTGTGTATGTGAATATGTGTGTGTGTATGTGAATATGTGTGTGTGTATGTGTATATGTATGTATATATATGTATATATATGTATGTTTATATATATATATATATATATATATATATATATATATATATATATATATTGTGCCTTATAGTAATTTGTCATTTTTTTCCCCAAAAAATATTAAAAATGTCCCATAAAAATGTAATTTCCATCACAGAATGATATTAACCGTTAAATGCATGAATGCTTTGCCAATCATTATAACATTACAGATCTAACACGGATGGATCTCTTGCTACCTGTCATGATAATATAAAACTCTCCTGATGTTAGAGTAACGATTACAGAAGAATAAAATAAAGCATATTTTGTTACTTTTTGGAGCTTGGAAGGGTTCAGTTTGAGCAGATGTTTAATACCATCATCACTGTCCTCTTCAGAGCTCATTTCCCAGTACATTCAGCATCTAACTCATATTCGCTGTCTCAAACATATTCTCAAAACTTAGCATTTTCAACATTTTCAAACATCTTCATCTGATGATACTTACTATTCTTTTGTTTTCTGCCTGCGGTAGAAACGTCACTTCATTATTGTGTATCTGACATTGCCACTTTGTGGAATAAAGGTGAATTGCGCTTATTTAGCTATCAAAGATTCAATTATTGTTGTGCAGAAAAAAATATACTTACACTGTTACACATCTCGAATTGTTAGCGACCCTATACAATTTTTTACAAAAATAAATAAATAAATAAAATAATGGGAAAACAGGCATTCTTTTGTAATTTTATAACTTTTTTCTTGTTAAATGCCATTGTTTATAATTAATTGATGGAGGAATACCTAGAAGGTTGATGTCTAACTTTAAAAAATGAATGTAGTGAATACCCGAGGTATGCGTTTAAGGGTAATCATGATATATAATTTGAGATGTGGTGGAAATTACACTGTGGTGGGAATTTTCATGACTTTCCATGACTACTCTGGTATTCATATATTTTTGTTCAGTGTTGGACGTTATTAGTTTTCAGACTTGAAGGTGTGATAACCAGGCTTAATTTTAAAAAGTACCCATAGTTGAAGAAACACCCACAAATATTCACTGAAATTGCTTAATAAGTGGCTTGGAAAACTTATGCGCTATACATTTTTCACATGGAATTCTAAGCAATATTAACTAAGAAGCCTTAGCTTGGCAATACCCAGATGTTTGATATTCCCCTCCAATGTTTTGCTTAAAATACTGAGACATACCAACTAATTATTTTTAACCCTAGAAATCTAGGTTTGCATTTGCTATGCACAAGTCTAGGTCTGCATTTTAAGATAATTTAGATGAATATAAGACTAGATATAGTTCAGTTACTTGTTATTGGTTATCTGCACATTCACAAGAGTTTCTATTTAGTGAAATGCTTGGATCTTTGACTTTATTGACATCATTGAATTGTGTTAATTGACTAGCATCTTTTAGTCAAATACATTTCAGTTTTGTGTTGTATCATATAAATTATTAACACTTCTAGCAGACAGAATATTTCCCATATATAACCTGTGGAACCATTAAAAGTGTGTCTGAAATACAGTATCTTTACACTGTAGAAACTGCTACTTTCAGTTACACTCAAATTATCCATTAGCCTCTAGAGAAATTACATAAATCTACAACTGAATTGTAGATTTATGTAACATTGTTGCTATTTTATTTACAATAAAACAAACTGGAATGTACTTTAGAGCAGCTCTGCTTGCATATGGAAGGAGCACAAGGAGGAGAAAAAAATATCACAGTGTGAGTTTGTGCCGGGACGGCGGGTGTCTTCGCCCTTCCATTTTCTTCATTGGGCTCCGCTTGCCCTTTCAAATCAGTGAGCGGCTCACTCGCGCAGGAAATGAATTATTACCTCTCAGAGGGAGAGAGGAAAAGAAGAGAAAGTGAAGGGCGAGAGACTGGCAACGTTAAAGCGTACTCAGTAAAGATCGAGCAGAGTCCATTGCCGGTCTGAGAAATGGGCCCTGGCTGGTGGAAAAGACTTTAAAATAGCCACTGACATTTACACTAGCTCCACATGTCTGCTGTTTTAATAATGCCACTGTGAGAAGGACAGAAAAACTTGCACACCTGTGATGAACTGAAAAATTCTCCACTGTTCATTAGGATTTTTATGGAGGAAACTAAATGCATGAGAGATCAGATTCAACCAAATTGGTCTCACTTTCATATGAATGGTGACGTTTTATTATTGAATTTGTGAAATTTCGAAATATTTCCTTAAAATGAACTAAGGGGAGAAAGTAAATAAACTACATCTGAAAACACCTAAGTAACTAACTTAGCAACCACTCATTATAGTATTAGTAGACTGTTAGGGAAAGTAGAATAAGTTGACATGCACTTGAAAATTTAAAGTCAGTAGAATGTCTTTTGGGAGACCATAAAAATAAAGTGTTAGCAGATATTATGCAGACAGTCTGCTAATACTATAATGACTGCTAGTTACGGTGGCCCAGTAGTGCACAACACAACGAAATTAAAAAAAAGCAAACATAAGTTCACAACACAACGGAATAAAGCCACAACACAACGAAATCGAGCCACAACACAACGGAATCAAGCCACAACACAGCGAAATCGAGCCACAACACAACGAAATAAAGCCACAACACAATGAAATAAAGCCACAACACAGCGAAATAAAGCCACAACACAACGGAATAAAGCCACAACACAATGAAATCAAGCCACAACACAACGAAATCAAGCCACAACACAACGGAATCAAGCCACAACACAATGAAATCAAGCCACAACACAACAAAATCAAGCCACAACACAACGAAATCAAGCCACAACACAACGAAATCAATCCACAACACAACGAAATCAAGCCACAACACAACGGAATCAAGCCACAACACAATGAAATCAAGCCACAACACAACGGAATAATGCCACAACACAACGAAATCAAGCCACAACACAACGAAATCAAGCCACAACACAACGAAATCAAGCCACAACACAACGGAATCAAGCCACAACACAATGAAATCAAGCCACAACACAACGAAATCAAGCCACAACACAACGAAATCAAGCCACAACACAACGAAATCAAGCCACAACACAACGAAATCAAGCCACAACACAACGGAATCAAGCCACAACACAACGGAATCAAGCCACAACACAACGAAATCAAGCCACAACACAATGAAATCAAGCCACAACACAACGAAATCAAGCCACAACACAACGAAATCAAGCCACAACACAATGAAATCAAGCCACAACACAACGGAATCAAGCCACAACACAACGAAATCAAGCCACAACACAACGGAATAATGCCACAACACAACGAAATCAAGCCACAACACAACGAAATCAAGCCACAACACAACGGAATCAAGCCACAACACAACGAAATCAAGCCACAACACAACGGAATCAAGCCACAACACAACGAAATCAAGCCACAACACAACGGAATAATGCCACAACACAACGAAATCAAGCCACAACACAACGAAATCAAGCCACAACACAACGGAATCAAGCCACAACACAACGGAATCAAGCCACAACACAACGGAATCAAGCCACAACACAACGGAATCAAGCCACAACACAACGAAATCAAGCCACAACACAACGGAATCAAGCCACAACACAACGGAATCAAGCCACAACACAACGGAATCAAGCCACAACACAACGGAATCAAGCCACAACACAACGAAATCAAGCCACAACACAACGGAATCAAGCCACAACACAACGAAATCAAGCCACAACACAACGAAATCAAGCCACAACACAACGAAATCAAGCCACAACACAACGAAATCAAGCCACAACACAACGGAATCAAGCCACAACACAACGAAATCAAGCCACAACACAACGGAATAATGCCACAACACAACGAAATCAAGCCACAACACAACGAAATCAAGCCACAACACAACGAAATCAAGCCACAACACAACGGAATAATGCCACAACACAACGAAATCAAGCCACAACACAACAAAAACAAGCCACAACACAACGGAATAATGCCACAACACAACGAAATCAAGCCACAACACAACGAAATCAAGCCACAACACAACGGAATCAAGCCACAACACAACGAAATCAAGCCACAACACAACGGAATAAAGCCACAACACAACGAAATCAAGCCACAACACAACAGAATCAAGCCACAACACAACGAAATCAAGCCACAACACAACAGAATCAAGCCACAACACAACGAAATCAAGCCACAACACAACGGAATAATGCCACAACACAACGGAATCAAGCCACAACACAACGAAATCAAGCCACAACACAACGGAATCAAGCCACAACACAACGGAATAATGCCACAACACAACGGAATCAAGCCACAACACAACGAAATCAAGCCACAACACAACGGAATCAAGCCACAACACAACGAAATCAAGCCACAACACAACGAAATCAAGCCACAACACAACGGAATAATGCCACAACACAACGAAATCAAGCCACAACACAACGAAATCAAGCCACAACACAACGGAATAATGCCACAACACAACGAAATCAAGCCACAACACAACGAAATCAAGCCACAACACAACGGAATCAAGCCACAACACAACGAAATCAAGCCACAACACAACGGAATAATGCCACAACACAACGAAATCAAGCCACAACACAACGGAATCAAGCCACAACACAACGAAATCAAGCCACAACACAACGGAATAATGCCACAACACAACGAAATCAAGCCACAACACAACGGAATCAAGCCACAACACAACGAAATCGAGCCACAACACAACGGAATAAAGCCACAACACAACGGAATCAAGCCACAACACAACGGAATCAAGCCACAACACAACGGAATCAAGCCACAACACAACGAAATCAAGCCACAACACAACGGAATCAAGCCACAACACAACGAAATCAAGCCACAACACAATGAAATCAAGCCACAACACAACGAAATCAAGCCACAACACAACGAAATCAAGCCACAACACAACGGAATCAAGCCACAACACAACGAAATCAAGCCACAACACAACGGAATAAAGCCACAACACAACGAAATAAAGCCACAACACAACGAAATAAAGCCACAACACAACGAAATAAAGCCACAACACAACGAAATAAAGCCACAACACAACGGAATCAAGCCACAACACAATGGAATCAAGCCACAACACAACAAAATAAAGCCACAACACAACGGAATAAAGCCAGAACACAACGGAATCAAGCCACAACACAACGGAATCAAGCCACAACACAACGGAATCGAGCCACAACACAACGGAATAAAGCCACAACACAACGAAATAATGCCACAACACAATGGAATAAAGCCACAACACAACGAAATAAAGCCACAACACAACGGAATCAAGCCACAACACAACGGAATCAAGCCACAACACAATGGAATCGAGCCACAACACAACGGAATAAAGCCACAACACAACGAAATAATGCCACAACACAACGGAATCAAGCCACAACACAACGAAATAATGCCACAACACCACGGAATAAAGCCACAACACAACGGAATAAGGCCACAACACAACGAAATCGAGCCACAACACAACGGAATCGAGCCACAACACAACGAAATCGAGCCACAACACAACGAAATAATGCCACAACACAACGGAATCAAGCCACAACACAACGAAATAAAGCCACAACACAACGGAATCAAGCCACAACACAACGAAATAAAGCCACAACACAACGGAATAAAGCCACAACACAACGAAATAATGCCACAACACCACGGAATCAAGCCACAACACAACGGAATCAAGCCACAACACAACGAAATAAAGCCACAACACAACGGAATAAAGCCACAACACAACGAAATAATGCCACAACACAACGGAATCAAGCCACAACACAACGGAATCAAGCCACAACACAACGAAATAATGCCACAACACAACGGAATCAAGCCACAACACAACGGAATAATGCCACAACACAACGGAATCAAGGCACAACACAACGAAATCAAGCCACAACACAACGGAATCAAGCCACAACACAACGGAATAATGCCACAACACAACGAAATCAAGCCACAACACAACGAAATCAAGCCACAACACAACGGAATCAAGCCACAACACAACGGAATCAAGCCACAACACAACGGAATCAAGCCACAACACAACGGAATCAAGCCACAACACAACGGAATCAAGCCACAACACAACGGAATCAAGCCACAACACAACGGAATAATGCCACAACACAACGAAATCAAGCCACAACACAACGAAATCAAGCCACAACACAACGGAATCAAGCCACAACACAACGGAATCAAGCCACAACACAACGGAATCAAGCCACAACACAACGGAATCAAGCCACAACACAACGGAATCATGCCACAACACAACGGAATTCGGTTGTTAAGTCTGACGTCACGCGGCAGCGCTTCCGGATCCTAACGCTCTATCTCCTACCACAAGAAAACAACAAATGGTGTTAATATACACACACGATGTGGTGTAATACTACAAACAAAATTATAATCATAACCTTTATCTCCATACCAAAATTCTAGATGGCCAGACAATGATTCGTCTTTTATAAAAAGTTAAAATGTCTGTGACGCTGTGAGCATGGAGACTGTTGTCTAGACTGTAAGTATTTAAAATGTTCAACTTTTTAAAATGTTTGATGTTTAATATGAACAAATAGAGCTCATAAACGGCCGTCGATTGCAATCTCAAGTGAAACGAGTCGAGGCTTGGACCCGGAAACGGCGTTCCTTACGTCATGACTTAACAAGCGGATAATGCCACAACACAATGGAATCAAGCCACAACACAACGGAATAAAGCCACAACACAACGAAATAATGCCACAACACAACGGAATAAAGCCACAACACAACGAAATAATGCCACAACACAACGGAATAAAGCCACAACACAACGAAATAATGCCACAACACCACAGAATAAAGCCACAACACAACGAAATAAATCCACAACACAACGGAATCATGCCACAACACAACGGAATCAAGCCACAACACAACGGAATCAAGCCACAACACAACAGAATCAAGCCACAACACAATGGAATCGAGCCACAACACAACGAAATAAATCCACAACACAACGGAATCATGCCACAACACAACGGAATCAAGCCACAACACAACGGAATCAAGCCACAACACAACAGAATCAAGCCACAACACAACGGAATCATGCCACAACACAATGGAATCAAGCCACAACACAACGAAATAATGCCACAACACAACGGAATAAAGCCACAACACAACGGAATAAAGCCACAACACAACGGAATCAAGCCACAACACAACGGAATAAAGCCACAACACAACGGAATCAAGCCACAACACAACGGAATCAAGCCACAACACAACGGAATCAAGCCACAACACAACAAAATAATGCCACAACACAACGGAATCAAGCCACAACACAACGGAATCAAGCCACAACACAACAAAATAATGGCACAACACAACGGAATCAAGCCACAACACAACGGAATAAAGCCACAACACAACGGAATCAAGCCACAACACAACGGAATCGAGCCACAACACAACGAAATAAAGCCACAACACAACGAAATAAAGCCACAACACAACGGAATCAAGCCACAACACAATGGAATCAAGCCACAACACAACGAAATAATGCCACAACACAACGGAATAAAGCCACAACACAACGAAATAATGCCACAACACCACAGAATAAAGCCACAACACAACGAAATAATGCCACAACACAACGGAATAAAGCCACAACACAACGGAATAAGGCCACAACACAACGAAATCGAGCCACAACACAACGAAATAAATCCACAACACAACGGAATCATGCCACAACACAACGGAATCAAGCCACAACACAACGGAATCAAGCCACAACACAACAGAATCAAGCCACAACACAACGGAATCGAGCCACAACACAACGAAATAAATCCACAACACAACGGAATCATGCCACAACACAACGGAATCAAGCCACAACACAACGGAATCATAGCCACAACACAACAGAATCAAGCCACAACACAACGGAATCTAGATGGCACAACACAATGGAATCAAGCCTTTTACAACACAAGTTAAAATGTCTGTGACGCTGTGAGCATGGAGACTGTTGTCTAGAACACAACGTATTTAAAATGTTCAACTTTTTAACACAATGTTTGATGTTTAACATGACAACGGAATAGAGCTCATAACACAACGGAATCAAGCCACAAGTGACAACGGAATCAAGCCACAACACAACGGAATCAAGCCATGACTTAACAAAATAATGCCACAACACAACGGAATCAAGCCACAACACAACGGAATCAAGCCACAACACAACAAAATAATGGCACAACACAACGGAATCAAGCCACAACACAACGGAATAAAGCCACAACACAACGGAATCAAGCCACAACACAACGGAATAAAGCCACAACACAACGGATTCATGCCACAACACAACAGAATCAAGCCACAACACAACGAAATAATGCCACAACACAACAGAATAAAGCCACAACACAACAAAATAATGCCACAACACAACGGAATAAAGCCACAACAAAACGAAATAAAGCCACAACACAACGGAATAAAGCCACAACACAACAGAATAAAGCCACAACACAACGAAATAAAGCCATAACACAACGGAATCAAGCCACAACATAACGGAATCAAGCCACAACACAACGAAATAATGCCACAACACAACGGAATCAAGCCACAACACAGCGAAATAATGCCACAACACAACGAAATAAAGCCACAACACAACGGAATCAAGCCACAACACAACGGAATCAAGCCACAACACAACAAAATAATGCCACAACACAACGGAATAAAGCCACAACAAAACGAAATAAAGCCACAACACAACGGAATAAAGCCACAACACAACGGAATAAAGCCACAACACAACGGAATCAAGCCACAACACAACGGAATCAAGCCACAACACAACGGAATCAAGCCACAACACAACGAAATAATGCCACAACACAACGGAATCAAGCCACAACACAGCGAAATAATGCCACAACACAACGAAATAAAGCCACAACACAACGGAATCAAGCCACAACACAACGGAATCAAGCCACAACACAACAAAATAATGCCACAACACAACGGAATAAAGCCACAACAAAACGAAATAAAGCCACAACACAACAGAATAAAGCCACAACACAACAGAATAAAGCCACAACACAACGAAATAATGCCACAACACAACGAAATAAAGCCAAAACACAACGAAATAAAGCCACAACACAACGGAATCAAGCCACAACACAACGAAATAATGCCACAACACAACGGAATCAAGCCACAAAACAGCGAAATAATGCCACAACACAGCGAAATAATGCCACAACACAACGGAATAAAGCAACAACACAACGGAATAAAGCCACAACACAACGAAATAAAGCCACAACACAACGGAATCAAGCCACAACACAACAAAATAATGCCACAACACAACGGAATAAAGCCACAACACAACGGAAATGCTCCCGACCACTTGGGGGCTCTCAGAGCTCGGTAATATTACTATTCCTTGCCACTGTTCTATAAAGTCGACAGTTTTACAAAGATGTCAATACCATGATTAGTTTTAAGTATGTAAGCATTGTATATCGACATGAAATATTAATTAAAAATCAACTGCATTCACAATAGCTTCATATTTATACTTGTGAATGATTTGACGTGATACCACAGCGTATGATGAAGGGAACATCCACCAATTCCACCAAGTGGTTAAAACGTATAATTTGTATTCATTAAAATTACTTTCAACATTTAAAAACAGACATGTTCAAATTCCAAAAGTTGTTAGTCTCTGTTGGTAAGACTGACAAGCTTTGGAATTTGAACATGTCTGTTTTTAAATGTTGAAAGTAATTTTAATGAATACAAATTATACGTTTTAACCACTTGGTGGGATTGGCAGACGTTCCCTTCATCATGCGCCGTGGTATCGCGTCAAATCATTCACTAGTATAAATATGAAGCTATTTTGCATGTAGGTGATATTGAATTAATATTTTATGTCGATATACGTGGTTACATACTGTTTAAACTAATCGTGGTATTGATATTAAAAAAAGTTAAAACTAACTTTACCGAGCTCTGAGAGCCCCCTAGTGGTCGGGAGCATTTCCGTTGTGTTGTGGCTTGATTCCGTTGTGTTGTGGCTTTATTCCGTTGTGTTGTGGCTTGATTTCGTTGTGTTGTGGCTTTATTCCGTTGTGTTGTGGCTTTATTCCGTTGTGTTGTGGCTTGATTTCGTTGTGTTGTGGCTTTATTCCGTTGTGTTGTGGCTTTATTCCGTTGTGTTGTGGCTTTATTCCGTTGTGTTGTGGCTTGATTTCGTTGTGTTGTGGCTTTATTCCGTTGTGTTGTGGCTTTATTCCGTTGTGTTGTGGCTTGATTTTGTTGTGTTGTGGCTTTATTCCGTTGTGGCTTTATTCCGTTGTGTTGTGGCTTTATTCCGTTGTGGCTTTATTCCGTTGTGGCTTTATTCCGTTGTGGCTTTATTCCGTTGTGTTGTGGCTTTATTCCGTTGTGGCTTTATTCCGTTGTGTTGTGGCTTTATTCCGTTGTGGCTTTATTCCGTTGTGTTGTGGTTTTATTCCGTTGTGGCTTTATTCCGTTGTGTTGTGGCTTTATTCCGTTGTGGCTTTATTCCGTTGTGTTGTGGCTTTATTCCGTTGTGGCTTTATTCCGTTGTGTTGTGGCTTTATTCCGTTGTGTTGTTGCTTGATTTCGTTGTGTTGTGGCTTGATTTTGTTGTGTTGTGGCTTTATTCCGTTGTGGCTTTATTCCGTTGTGTTGTGGCTTTATTCCGTTGTGGCTTTATTCCGTTGTGTTGTGGCTTTATTCTGTTGTGTTGTGGCTTGATTTCGTTGTGTTGTGGCTTGATTTCGTTGTGTTGTGGCTTGATTTCGTTGTGTTGTGGCTTGATTCCGTTGTGTTGTGGCTCGATTTCGTTGTGTTGTGGCTCGATTTCATTGTGTTGTGGCTTTATTCCGTTGTGGCTTTATTTCGTTGTGTTGTGGCTTGATTTCATTGTGTTGTGGCTTGATTTCGTTGTGTTGTGGCTTGATTCCGTTGTGTTGTGGCTCGATTTCGTTGTGTTGTGGCTCGATTCCGTTGTGTTGTGGCTTTATTCTGTTGTGTTGTGGCTTTATTCCGTTGTGTTGTGGCTTGATTTCGTTGTGTTGTGAACTTAGGTTTGCCTTTTTAATTTTGTTGTGTTGTGCACTACTGGGCCACCGCAGCTAGTTTATATGTCGTTGCAAAGTTACGTATAATTAGTAGAATGTCTAGTCGACTATTGAATTATCGTTCTACCTTTAATTTTAGGTAACAGTAACAACTACTTAATTCGGTTTTGTACAAACTACACAGATTTAATAATGATCCCGTTGTCACTAAATCTTTATGGAGTGAATTCAGTTGTAAAATGCAGTTGTCACCCCTGTAAATACTGGAACTCAGTGTGTACTGAACAGGATTAAGCACAGTGTGTACATGGCTCTTTTGTTTCACTTCAGTTCATGTGTAGCTGAACCGTCTCAGCTATGTCCTCATGTGGGTGACAGAGCGCTGGCGACCCATACTTATATCTGATTTAATCTGGTTTTGCCCTTTGCTCTCTCTAGCTCTCTCTCTCTCTCTCTTTCTCACTCTCACTCTCTGTTTGATGTTCAGATTGCTTTCCTGGCCTGCACAGCAGATACCAAGCCAACTCTGTGGGTTGCTACACAGTACCCAGTGTTAATGGGGGTCTGTTCATGACTGGCTTGGCTCTGCTTATAGAGGAAATATGGTCACAGAACCAACAATGTCTGTGTGTATGCCCATGTTTACTGATGAATGGCTTATATTTTAGAAGTTTTTGCCTCATTTCATTTTAGTTATAAAGGACTTGTTATTTTGCAAACAATGTTACGTTAGGAGGCCTTGTAAATTTCTTTTCTACTCTGATCTCTTTAGTATCCATCCATCCATCCATCCATCCATCCATCCATCCATCCATCCATCCATCCATCCATCCATCCATCCATCCATCCATCCATCCATCCATCCATCCATCCATCCATCCATCCATCCATCCGAATAGAATGGACTAATGCTTATGGTAATTTTATGGTTAATTTGTCATGTTTTTAGCTGCAGCTATCCCACAGCAGTCAAAATAAAGATTAGATACTATTTTTATTGATTCATTAATTTTCTTCTTTATTCAAGCCTACTTTCACACATGAATCACACAGAACAGAATGAAACTCATAATGTCAAATGAAGTAAATTAGCTAAAGAAATGTCATAACATTTACACATTTAATTAATCATATTGATTGAATACAATAAATGTAATATTCCATGAATCTAAAAGCATTCATAAATATTTGCAAATCTCTAAAGATAAAAAAAAAAAATTAAAAAAAATACATGTTGTCAATACATTAACAATGTATGTCCAGTCTCTGTGCGAAAATATCTGCACTTTATGTATGGATTGTAAGATCAAATTCTTTTCATTGACACTGACAAATGAAACCAAACCAATAATCACAAACATTCCTAGCCGATAGATCTACTGTAAACATGACATCTAGATGACATCTACAGTATGACTCTTTTAGTATCATTATCATAATCAAAACAGCACAGGACACGATGGAGCAGCTTCCATGATAACAGACAGAGTGTTCGAGTAAAACAGCTGTAATGAGTCAACTTCATCTCGCCTGTTAATTACTTTATGCACATTATGCACTGTTGCTTATGGGACTAATTATGAGGTAAACAGGCAAAGATTTTAAAGTGTCTCTCCTCCAAAACATTGAAATGTCAAATGCAAGTGTATTCACGGGTAATGGTGCACAGAGAGACAGTTCTCCTCTGCGGTGTTGGTTTGCTTTATGTTTGAGGAGCATGCCACTTTATCCATAATAGACTATACCATAAAGATCTGCGTCCATACAAGCAATGGCTTCTGTGCTTTCCTGCAATAGGTTTCAACAAGAAATGTCAATCACCTATATTTATTGAACCTAAACTTCATTTAATAAAATGGATACAGTGATATCAACAGTGCCTGTCCACTGACATGAATCACAATTTATGGTTTTAAAAACCATTTTCTAAACAAGGTAATATGGCGTAACCATGAGGTAAAAATTTACGTTTTTTTTTTTTCTCTTACATCTTGAATATGGAGTGTACATTTGTAATCATTATTTTCAAAGAGTTTTAAAATATATATTTTTTCAAGGGAAAAAGTTATTTATGAATTATTAATTCATAAATATTAAGTTGAGTAGCCACACCATATCATATTATAGCCACACCATATCAACCTGAACTAGCTGCCTTGTCATAAATTATATTTTAGTAGATTTCCTTGACATACAGTCATGATGAGGGTTTCTATTATATAATTATGATTTCACATGTTTTATTATTTCTTTGTCAGGCAAATGCTTTTGTGATGGGTCAACAGTGTAATATAAAATGTACACAATAATTGCATTGTATCAAATTTTAGTAGTTAATGCCAACTAATATAATGTGGGACCATGAATTTTAATTTTTGAACTTTTGAAGGGTGATACTAAATGAAAAAATATGATTTTAAACAAAATAAGAAAAATTCGCACATCTTCTTGTTCAAAAGTTTTTACCCCCAACTCTTAATGCATTGTGTTTCCTTCTGGACCATCAGTGAATATTTGTAGCTTTTGTAATAGTTGTGTTTGAGCCCCTCGGTTGTCTTCAGTGTGAAAAGATGGATCTCAAAATCATTGTCATGTTGAGAAGGGTTCAAATATGCAGAAGATGCAAGTACAGAAATCAAAGAATTTGCAGGATTTGGAGAATTTTTCAGAAGAACAGAGCTCAGTTTAACTGCTCAGGACAAACATAAAAACAGCCATGAATTATCCAGGTAAAGACAAATAGTATTAAGAATCAAGGGTATGTAAACTTTTGAATAGGGTAATTTTTAAAAATTCAAAATATAGTCTTTTTGACATTATGTAAACATGTTTTTTTTTTTTGTTTGTTTGTTTTTTTTTATTAAAAAAAGCTCCCTTTGTCAACTTTTTCTTGCGAATTTTTATTTATTTATTTATTTTTTCCCAGAATGGCAGCTTTTGACATGGTAGCCAGGGGGCTATAGTTTTCACAGATGACATAGTGCACATACACTAAATGGTGTAGTCTTTGATTTAACACAACTATTTGCTGCATCTCTGCCATAGTTTGACCAAACTCCCAATTGCAATCATTCCCTTAAATAGACTCCTAAGCCTTTACTGCCTAATGGTTTGCCAGCTGATGAAGACAGACAGAAACATCTCTGCATAATCTCTGCTGACCTTTGTTTAAGTCTATGCACTGACAGAAGATGCCTCCGATGCGGACAAAGACTCTTTTTATGATGACTTGCTATTCAAGTGAATTGCATTTTGGCGACTGAAACCAATGACAATGGTATGCACAGGGACTTGTGGTCAGGATCCACACAAGCGGATCCATAAAGTTACATGGAAAGACCTGGGTGTCCATGGGGTGTGCAACAAAATTGACTATGTCTCCGTCACTAAGCGTTGCCGCTCGTTTATTCTCAACGTTCTAAGTTATCGAGGCGCTGATGTTGATACTGACCATTTCCTGCTTGTCGCAACCTGCTGACTTTGATCAATCAATCAATCAATCAATCAATCAATCAATCAATCAATCAATCAATCAATCAATCTTTATTTATAAAGCACATTTAAAAATAGCTGATGCTGACCAAAGTGCTGTACATGTCACAAACATAAAAAATAACATAAAAATAATAAAAAAAAAAAGCTAAGGAAAGGCTAAGGAAAAGAGAAATGTTTTCAGGGATGACTTGAATGTATCAAGGCTGATAAGATGGGAGTAACAGACTCATGCTTGCGCATCTTAGTGAGAAGTCTAGCTGCTGTATTTTGAACCAACTGTAATCGAGAAAGAGATGATTGGGAGACCCCATAATAAAGAGAATTACAGTAGTCCAGACGTGATATAACAACAGCATGGAGCAATGTTTGAAAATCACCTTTAGATAAAAATGATTTTACTTTTGAAAGCTGTCGGAGATGGAAAAAAACTGGATTTTACCACAGCACTAATCTGTTTATCGAATTTTAGGTTGTGGTCAAAAAGAACACCCAAATTCCTGGCACAAAGGGTTTCATAAGGAGTGAGAGAGCCACAATCAACATTTACAACGCTGTTTTCTGTAGGTCCGAACAAGATTATTTCTGTTTTATTTTCATTTAAGTTTAAAAAAATTATTGGAGAGCCAAAGCTTAAGTTCCTTCAGGCAAGCCAGAAGTGGTTGTAGGCTGCTTCGATCATTATGTTTTAATGGGAAATAGAGCTGAGTGTCATCAGCATATAAATGAAAAGACACTCCATACTTATTGAAAATAGAGGCAAGTGGAAGCATATATAAAGTAAACAAAACTGGTCCAAGGATTGATCCTTGAGGAACTCCAGAGTTAAGTGGTATGGCAGAGGAGGAGTACTGACCAATGCCAACATTGAACCATCTATTTGTGAGATAAGAGCGGAACCATTGTAAAACAGTGCCATGAATGCCCACAGCTTTCTCAAGACGCATAAGAAGTATCTCGTAAATCAAAAGCAGAACTAAGATCTAATAAGACTAAAGCCACAGGTCTTCCAGAATCAGTTTCCATAAAAATGTCACTTGAAACTCTCAACAAAACAGATTCAGTACTATGTAATGCTTTAAAACCAGACTGAAATGTTTCCTGTACAGAGTTCATGGTTAAATACATTTGCAGTTGAGTTAATACATTTTTTTCAACTATCTTAGAAATGAAAGACAAATTTGAAATAGGACGAAAATTTGAAAAAAAAAAAAACAAAACAGCACAATCAAGATTGGGTTTCTTTAAATATGGTGTCACCACAGCATTTTTAAGATCTTTTGGGAAAGACCCAGTTGACAAGCATTTATTGATAAACATTAAGAGACCTGGACCAATAGTATCAATAATTTGTGTAAGAAAAAGGGGTGGGATCACATCCTGGGGACAGATAGTAGGTTTTAATTTACTAACTATATCTATAAGTGAAGCCAAGTCCATAAGCTCAAACTCAGACCAGGTCGAAGAGCAAACTGGAACATCATGAAATGTTATCACTGAATTTAAGATCTGAGATCTCAAAACTGTAATCTTGTCGACAAAATATTTCCCAAAATTTTCACAGAGAGTTAAAGAAGGCTCTAAAATGGTATGCACAGGAGGGTTTAAAACAGAATTAACAATAGAAAACAGACATTGTGGTTTATGACAATTCTTTGCTACAAGTTCTGAATAATATGTACATTTTGCAGCCTTTGCCGCTCCTTTGAAAAGCGTGATAAGAGTCTCTTAAAATTTCAAATGATATCTGTAATTTGTCTTTTTTCCATTTACTCTCAGCACGTCTGCAAACCTGCCGAAGAGAGCGTGTAGCGTCATTATGCCAGGGCACTGGAGCAAGTTTATGATTTTTTTTGTCTTAGTGGAGCAATAGAGTTCAAAATTTCAGCACAAGTAGAGTTAAATAAAGTGAGGTGTGTATCAGTGTCTAAAATGTCCAGGATGCTATCAGTCTCCAGAGAGTTCCGTACATTAAAATAGGCTTCAGAGAAATCCTGACTGGATTGTTGAGTAAAACAGCGAGTTAAACGTACTGATGTTGAGTTTCTGGAAGTATAACCTGTAAGAGGAAGGGTAAAAACTATGGGCTTGTGGTCAGAAAGAACAGCATTACTAAGATCTATGCTTGTAATAGAAAAGCCATGAGTTAAAACCAAGTCAAGAGTATGGCCAAGATTATGTGTAGCGCCGGTGACCCATTGAGTAAATTCCAAAGACTCGATCAACGTTAAAAATTCTGCCGCGTATGGTTTAGAGGGGCAGCAAACGTGAATGTTAAAGTCACCCAGCAACAGTATTTTCTCATACCTGAGGACCAAATCCCCCAACAATTCAGCAATTTCACTTAATGAATTGTTTTGTTGAGGAGGACGGTATATCAATGCTATAACAATAGGTTTTGTGCAGAGTAGTTCAAAGAGTTGCACTTCGAAGCTGTTGTACACACCAGTCGGTAGAGATCTAGGGCCCTATAATACACCTGGCGCAATGCGACGCAAGGCGCAGCGCAAGTGTGTTTGCTAGTTTGCGTCCTGCGCCGTTCGTGTTTTCCCGTTCAGCGTCACGTCCTTAAATTAGTAAATGCATTTGCGCCAGTTAGTGTGCCCATGGGCGTGCTGGTCTAAAAAAGAGGTTTGTTCAGGCGCATTGCTATTTTAAGGAGCTGAAAATAGACTGCGCCATAGACCAACTCAAACCTGGTCTAAAGTCTAAAGTCAATGACGCAATATTTTTTTGTTAGAGCGCGTTGGTAGAAACTGCACCTCTGGGCGCGTCCACAGTGCGCGTTGACTTTGCTTATTACACACAGGGATACGCATCACACAAATATGCCAAATATTAAAAACAAAAGGATTACAGTGTAAAAGAATATTATTGTGTAGGCTACATAAATATAAAAATGTAATGATGAATAGTCATTGTGTGTATTAGAATTAGGATACCTATTTTCAATTCAGCCTATTACTACTTATAATGATGAACGAAACTGGCTAATTAATTGAACAATCTTGCCAATACACACACATATTAACTGACTGATCGCGCGGAGCTATTTGAAAGCCTGCATCCAACGCAGACGACTGAAAGATTGACTGGCCACTTAACAGGTAATTTCAGCAAAACATCACTCGTTGAACTCCTCAGTTGAATCGGTGTGTTTAATAAGTCAGTGTATTTTATAATGTTATATGTTATGTAATATATAATTATATAATATATATATATAATGTTATATCCTGCTTGTCCCGTAGATGATCTGCTCGCGCGCTTTAACTTTGCGCAAGAGCAGATCAGTTTCTTCGCTTGAAAAGCGTTCAGCTTTTCCGCCAACAAATTCCGGCATGTAAATAGCAATCCGCCATGGCGCGAGTGCATCTCGCTCTTAAAGGGAATGAGAGATGACACTCTGATTGGTTTATTGAACGTTACGCCCATTACTTATTAAGAGAATAGGGACAACCCATTTCAAAAATGCGCCCCGGCGCACGGACCGTTTTTCCGTCGTTAAAATAGCAAAAGTGGATTTGGACACGCCCTGAGTGCACCTGCGCCGTGCGCTTCACACTTTGCGTTTAGATCGTTAAAATAGGGCCCCTACAGTGCAAAGTGTCTTTAAAAACAGTTACCCAGCTAACACACGACGTAACAGTTACGTAATGTATTCGTACTTTTTGGTAATGTCATGACTTACTAACTGACAACGTAACTACGACGTCGCATGCCAGTAATTTCATTACCTTCAGATTACCATCTCACAACGTCGTCAGTACGTTCTCCTAACGTTATAAGATTACCAAGAACGTTCCAGATACGTCCTCTATTCGTAATATATTGGTAATTCCATGACTTACTAGTAACGTAACTACAACGTTGTATGCCCGTAATAATATTACCATCACATTACCATATCACAACGTCGTCAGTACGTTCTCCTAACGTTACAAGATTACCAAGGACGTTCCAGATACGTCCTCTATACGTAATATAATGGTCATTCCATGACTTACTGGCAACGTAACAGCAACGTCATGTGCTCGTAATTTCATTACCATCATTTACACATTCTTATTATTACCAGAATTTGCAATATAAAACGTGTAATTAAATGTCAGACACAAGACTGAAATGTCCCCTTAAGAAAAAAATGTTTCTTTTCGCCAAATCAGAGTATGGATGACTGCTTTTTATATATAGTGACGTGACATACAGCGCGCGCCTCCACAAATGTAGTGCCCACAGTATGTTGATAAGAGTGTAAAGTTAATTTTTCTGAGAGAAGAATTTATTTTTCCGAGGTGACAACGAATAAATGGCTTTTATAAAAATGTATAAAGTTAACTTTGGAAAGACGCAAAACCTTTTTTTATTGTTATGTTTACGTTAGTGCAGGTGGCCGTTAGAGTTGCCATGGCAACCGGGAAAACATTCAAGCGGCTGGAGAGGACAGCGTCGACGTTTCTCCGTGTTTCTCGTCAGTTTTATAGCAATAAAGTTCAACAACTGCGTCAGATTGGTTAAGTAACATTACCCACAGTCTACCATAAGTACTTTTGTTAATATTTTTACCTCTGTGATTTCCTTGATCGTCTGAAATATATGTTAGCAAAATGTTACGTTAGCATATGTTTTTAATGATACTGAGCGCAAAACGTCTTGAATGCTTTTATTTTATGTTTCGCTGTAGGCTATATGTTTTTATTTATAGTTTGAGTGTATTGTATTATTTTTATTTGGAGTTTTGTTTATGTTCTGTGTGTTTTTCAAAATAAATGAACTGAATTCATTTCGAGTCTGCATTCATCGTTCACAGCTGTTGGAATAGCCTTTACATTAGTTTGGGCAAATGAGGACATAAATTAGGTTAAACTACTGCATGTCCACCCATAGAAAAATAAATAAATATAAGAATTACCAACTGATGACCAACACACAACTATTGATACACAACGTTGCCACGACGTCGCAGTTACTAACTGGCAACGTCACAAAGTTACGTTGTGGCGACGTATAGGCACCTTTCACTTTTCCGGTTGCCACGCCACGACGAAAGTTTGGTCACCAAATTACGTTGCAGTTACGTAACAGTCACGTATTTTGGTTAGCTGGGTAGCAGTCCCCCACCATGACCAGATAAACACGGGGAGTTTAAAAAAGTACAGCCATGAGGTACCAGTTCAGAAAGTGGTGACAACTCACCTGGTTTCATCCAAGTCTCCGTGATGAAGAATAGATCCAATGTTTGTGATATAAAAAAGTCATTTAAAATAAAAGTTTTGTTAAGCAGTGACCGAGCGTTTATGAGCGCCATGTTCAGTTGTAGTGAGGCTGTATCCGTCTGTCTTGCCCGGAGTAGCGGTCGAAGATTATGCGGATTAACTCCACCTCGGCGTGGACGAGTGAAAGCCCGGGTAGTTCCCACGAAAGATTCAGGAAAAACCAGGCACAGCCACCGATAAACGCCTTCACGAACATTCCATCCAGTAGATCGTCGAGTTTGACCGGAGCTCTGAAGAGAAGGGTGAGAACGATAGCTGCAGTCCAGCTGAAAGGCCAGTATGAGCTGCACTGCGATACCTCTGCGCTTACCGCGTCTTCTTCAGCATTTACGGCGAGGTAACTCAGCATGAAATGCATGCAGGTGCACCGGGAGTATAGACGAGACAGGTGGAAGACCAGATTGACGTGTAGAAAGGGCACAATTAGGCAGAGCAGTGACCGTGTTTCGGATGTTTAGCAAAGTTAAATGGTCATAAACTAAGGTGGCATTACTGTTTAAAACTAATTTAGTCAAACAAAAAAAACACAAAAAAAAGGCTGATAAGATGGTTACGGTGCTTGCCAGCCTGTGGTTAGGGACCAAAGAGAACACTGGATCCAACCTCAGTCATGGGCGTTAATTGATGAACGGCGTCACACAAAGCAAGTATCAAGCACGTGTAGACACAGAGCGTCAAGCTGTGGCGACAAAGTATAAGGACTTGGATCAACTAGTAAAGTGAAGTTGCCAATGTGACAAATATGAGTGGGTCGATCAGAAAGGGATCGAAGCACAAGAAGCCGCAAATTGAAATGACATGTGCACCGGATCATTCAAGAGCTTACTGGCTCCCCAAATGGAAGCGGTGCACAGATCAAAGATAGGGATGGCAGGGTCCTTCTCGCCCAAGAAGAGCACGAGCATTGGTGGGTTGAGCACCCCATGCCTGTTGAAACCGCCGTTTTTTTTTTTTAATGCTTGCTCTGTCAACAAATCCGTGACTTTATCTGGCATCATCTTGGAAGAAAAACTCCACCTTTTAAGTCTAGTCGAAACATGGCACAAACAATCGGACGGTCTTCTTTTTAACGACCTTACTCCTGCTGGCTACGGGTAATTCGATCTCCCGCTGTAACGGTATGGGAATGGGACAATGGAGTTGGAGATCCACATGCAGGTTTATTAAAACAGGAAGAGTGTAGTTGTGCAGGCAGAGGGTCAAACACCAGCAAACAAATACAAGAGGGCAAGGCAAAAGAGTGATCAGAAAACACAGACAGAGGTCAAGGCAGGCAGCAAATGATCAAACAAGGAATCAGTCCAGGGTCAAAACACAGGCTAGGCAAAGCAGAACAAAGAAACCAGAAAAACAGGATAATACTACTAAACAATACTCAGCAATGTGTGTGAGTTAGGGTGCAGCTTATAAAGTGTCACTGATGGGAAACAGATGTGAGTGTGTGATTAGTTCCTAGATGGGGAATTGTGGGAAATGGAGTCCTCATAAACAAGTTGATGAACACAGACCCAGGGCACATGTAACAGATCCAGGGCAGACAAGGAACTCATGGATGAACTAAGTGGCCGTATCCAGGCAGACAGGAAGTCCATTGTCCATGAGGCTGGGTTCTGGGACCATGGCAAACTCTGGAGTGGACTCACGGACTGAGGCGGTCTCTGGACTGGATCATAGGTTGAAGCAGGCTCAGGAGTGAACCCATGGGCTGAACAGTCTCTAGAGAGGATTCATGGACTGGAATGGGCTCTGGCGCGGATTCAAGGACTGGAGTGGACTCTGGAGTGGATTCATGGACTGGATTTGGTGTGTGTGCAGCCCACACACACCAAATGGCTGTGGCCATAGCCAGCGCTGCAATCTCTGAAGGCTCAGGCATGGCAGCCATCTTGGCTGAGGGCTCTGGAAGATCTGCTGAGACATGACAAGGCTCTGGAAGGTCTGCTGAGACGTGGCGAGGCTCTGGAATGACTGCGAATACAGGAATGGACTCTGATGTGGCCATTACGTGAACAGGATCTGGTGAGGGAATTACTGGGTTTGGGAGTGCGGAGAGTATCGGGTTTGCGATAATCAGACTGGAAGGCATAGAAATTTGTGACGGTACAAGCTCTGCTGCCCTGGAGCTTGTCGGAGTTGGCCCTCCCCCAAAAAATTCTTTGGGTTCTTAAAGTCCTTTGCTGAAGATGTAGTAACTGGTTGACTGGGTCCATGGTTAGCCCGGAAACGCTCTTAAAAGCCGCTGGATCTTGATATTGGCTGAGTATTCTGTAACAGTATGGGAACGGGACAACAGAGTTGGAGATGACGTGCAGGCTTTATTAAAATAGGAAGAGCGTAGTTGTACAGGCAGAGGGTCAAACACCAGCAAACAGATATAAGAGGGCAAGGCAAAAGAGTACTCAGAAAACACAGTAGAGGTCAAGACAGGCAGCAAATGATCATTAAACAAGGAATCAGTCCAGGGTCAAGGCTAGGCAAAGCAGAACAAGGAAAACAGAATGATACAACTAAACAATAGAGAACTTTTTTGGGGGTGGGATTTTAACATCCAGATGGCCAAAAAAAGAAAAAAAAAAGATTCTGCATTAACAAAGGATTTCTTGTCTTTGCTGAAGTACTTTGGGTTGAATCAGTCTGTTGACTGTACTAAACATAACAAAGGACATATTTTAGACCTTGTGATATCTAATGGATCTTTTGTGTCTCAGTTGTCTACTATGGAATTAGGGTTGCCTGATCATCTGACAATCTTTTCTGATATGCACATACCTGTTGCCAACGCTGCCCCCTCTTGTATTTTGACATACCGGAAATGGAGATCAGTTGACCCTTCTGACTTTTCTTTTGATTGACTCTTTATTAAGTAGTTTCTCTCCATCAGATCCTCTAGAGACAAAGGTTTCTATGTTAAATTCTGCTCTCTTATCTGGCCTGGACTTATTTGCCCCTCAAAAGTCACATTCTATATTATTTATATGTCCTGCTCCTTGGTATAATGAGGATTTGCGTATGATGAAGACATCTTACCGTAAAATGGAGTGTAGGTGGCGTCTCTCAGGTCTGACTGTTCATCATCAAACATGGAAGGACTGCTTACAAGAATATAAGGCTGGAATTGTTTCTGCCAGGTCTCATTATTTTTCTAAAATGATTCATGACAATCAAGGAAATTCCAGACAACTTTTTAATTCTATTAACAAATTGCTGAATCGTAAAACTGTCTCTCCTGTTACTGCTTCTGATCATCTCTGTAATAAGTTCCTGGATTTCTTTGGCACCAAGTTTGAAAATGTTCATAGAGGTTTTTGTGCTTCTACTTCATTGTCTTCTTCTGCTGTTTATATTCCTTTTTATTCTGGTACTATATTTTCAAAATTCTGTACACTTGACTCTCTTTTAGCAGATGTCTCTAAAATGAAAGCAGCCACTACTTTACTAGATCCCATACAGACTAGTCTGTTTCAGTCATGTTTTGCGTCTCTGTGTCCCGTTGTTCTGAGCATTACAAATGACTCTCTGTGTACTGGGGTTGTCCCAACAGCTTTTAAAATGGCTGTGATTACCCCGGTACCTAAAAAGACAAATATTGACTATGAGAACCTTACTAATTTCCATCCCATATCTAATCTTTCACTTTCATTTAACTGAGAACAATCTCTTTGAGCCTTTGCAATCTGGCTTTCATAAATTCCATAGTACAGAAACAGCTCTAGTTAGGGTCACCAATGACTTGTTAATTGCTTCAGAGTCAGGCTGTCTTTCAGTTTTGATCCTTCTTGATCTCAGTGCCGCTTTTGACACTGTTGATCATTCAGTTTTAATTACTCACCTCAAAACTGTTTTTGGGGTCTCTGATACTGTTCTTAATTGGTTTAAGTCCTACCTCAGTGATCGGAAGCACTTTGTTGCCATGGGTGAATTTAGATCTGAGGTTAATGTTGTGCAATCTGGTGTCCCTCAGGGATCAGTTTTGGGCCCTCTGCTTTTTAATTTTTATGTTTTCCCTCTTGGCCAGCTTTTGAGATCACTTGGTCTAAAATTTCATTTTTATGCAGATGATACTCAGATCTACATTCATTTTAAACCTAATGAAACTGTGCCTGTTGATTTTCTTTCTGAATGTATTTCTAATATGAAATAATGGATGACAGAAGATTGTCTTTGTCTTAAAAGACAGAGATTATGCTCATTGGTTCACCCCACCAACTACACAAAGCTGGGTCGGTTACTCTAACTCTTGAGGGTTCAAATGTGGAGTTTCAAACAAAATTGAGGAATCTAGGGGTAATTTTTGATGCCTATTTAACATTTGAGCCACATGTCCAAAATACTGTTAAAACTTCTTTCTTCTATCTTAGAAATATTGCCAGATTGCGTCCAACGCTGTCGTTTACTGTTGCTGAGAGACTGATAAACACTTTTGTGATTTCCTGTATTAATTACCGTAATGCCTTGTTGGCTGGGGTGTCAAAAGCTAGTAGTGCAAATTCGACTGTTAGAATCCTTACTAGAACTAGGATAAGAGATCATATTACTCCCACTTTGGAGTCTTTGCACTGGCTCCCCGTTAGGTTTAGGGTAGACTTTAAAATTTTGATGCCTACTTACAAGTACTTACATGGGTTGGCACCTCAATATTTGACCTTCGTTCTTCTGAAACTGGTCTTTTAAATGTTCCCTTAACTCATTTAAGATTGATGGGAGATCTTCAATAGCTCCAAAACTTTGGAATTTTTACAGATTGAAATAAGGCAAGCTAAATCTCTTGGCATTTTTGAATCTCAGCTTAAAACTCATTTTTTTAGGGTAGCTTCTAATTTATTTATTTATTTTTTTATTTTTTTATTATTATTGTGCTTATTTTACAGTTTATTTTGTCACTTTATCATTAATCTTTATATTGTGTGGTGTAACTTTGTTGTTTTATTTGTTTCTGTAAAGCACTTTGAGTCAAGTCAAGTCAAGTCAAATTTATTTATATAGCGCTTTTACAATTGGTAATTGTTTCAAAGCAGCTTTACATATTAGAAGCACAGAAAAAAAGGGAAGTGGTTAAAACTGTACAAGCAAGCGTGGTAATATGTAACATATACAAGATGGTGCTACATTAAGCCAATGTCGGCTGACTTCCAGGGGTGGAAAAAACCCCCTAGGAGAAAAACCCAGCGTGCTAGCACTGGGAAAAAAGTCCTAGGAGGGAAAAAACCCCTTGGAAGATATATATATGTAAATGTATATGGAGATCAAAATCTGAATTGTACATTTTTATTATAGAGATTAAAAATCGATTATATATAAATATATGTAAGCGGATACGGGGATCCTGGGCTACGTTGTAGTCAGGTCCAGACGCAGGTTCTCCATCTGACCTGGATACGGCCTGGATCCAGCACCCGGCAAACCTCAGGATAAGCAGAGAGACAGATATTAGCGTAGATGCCATTCTTGTTCTGATGTACAGGTATATCTAGTGTTATAGGAAATGTTCTCGGTTCCGGCCGACCTAATTATTGCAGCGTAACAATCCTTTAACGGATTTGAAAAATGTTAATGTATTGATAATGTGTTATGTGTATGCAAGAGCAAAGAGATGTGTTTTTAGTCTAGATTTAAACTGACAGAGTGTGTCTGCTTCCCGAACAATGCTAGGAAGATTGTTCCAGAGTTTAGGTGCTAAATAGGAAAATGATCTGCCGCCTTCAGTTGATTTTGATATTCTGGGTATTATCAACTGGCCTAAATTCTGAGATCGCAATAAACGTGAAGGACTATAATGCATTAAGAGCTCACTTAGGTACTGGGGAGCTAAACCATTTAGAGCTTTATAAGTAAGTAGCAAGATTTTAAAATCTATACGATGTTTAATAGGGAGCCAATGTAATGTTGACAGAACTGGGCTAATATGGTCATACTTTCTGGTTCTAGTAAGAACTCTAGCTGCCGCATTTTGAACCAACTGTAGTTTGTTTAAAAAGCCGAGCAGAACAACCACCCAGTAGAGCGTTACAATAATCTAGTCTTGAGGTCATGAATGCATGAACCAACTGTTCCGCATTTGTCATTGAGAGCATATGTCGTAATTTAGATATATTTTTTAGATGGAAGAAGGCGGTTTTACAGATACTAGAAACATGACTTTCAAATGAAAGATTGGTATCAAAGAGCACACCCAGGTTCCTAACTGAGGACGAAGGTTTAATGGAGCACCCGTCAAGTGTTAGAGAGTATTCAAGGTTTTTTCGTGAGGAAGTTTTTGGTCCAAAGATTAGGAAATCAGTTTTTTCTGAATTTAATAATAAGAAATTTCTTGTCATCCAGTTTTTAATGTCAGCTATGCATTCTGTTAGTTTTGTGAATTTGTAGGTTTCGTCAGGGCGCGAGGAAATATAGAGCTGAGTATCGTCAGCGTAGCAGTGAAAACTAACACCATGCTTCCTAATTATCTCTCCTAAGGGCAGCATGTACAGAGTGAAAAGCAAACGGTCCTAATACTGAGCCTTGTGGTACCCCATATTTAACCTGTGATCGATACGACATCTCTTCATTAACTACCACAGACTGATAACGGTCAGATAAGTATGATTTGAACCATGCCAAAGCAATTCCACTAATGCCAATATAGTTTTCAAGTCTTTTTAAAAGAATGTTATGATCGATAGTGTCAAAAGCAGCACTGAGATCTAATAACACTAATAGAGAAATACAGCCACGATCGGATGATAGGAGTAGATCGTTTGTAACTCTAACGAGAGCAGTCTCAGTACTATGGTATGGTCTAAATCCTGACTGGAAATCCTCACAGATTCCATTTCTTTCTAAAAAGGAACACAGTTGTGTTGAAACTGCCTTTTCTAGTATCTTTGACAGAAAAGGTAGATTCGAGATTGGCCTGTAATTTACTAAATCTCTCGGATCTAGTTGAGGTTTTTTAATAAGAGGTTTGATAATAGCCTGCTTAAAGGTTTTTGGCACGTGTCCTAGTGTTAAAGATGAATTAATTATATCAAGAAGTGGACCTACGACCTCTGGAAGCATTTCTTTCAGTAGTTTAGTCGGCATTGGGTCTAACATACATGTCGTTGATTTTGATGATTTGATAAGTTTAGATAATTCTTCCTCTCCTATAGCGGCGAATGATTCTAGTTTTACCTCAGGGACAATACAGTGCACTGTCTGAAGAGAAACTGTAGACGGTTGCATGTTTATAATTTTCTCTCTAATATTATCAATCTTGCAAGTAAAGAAGTTCATAAAGTCATTACTGCTGTGCTCTATGGAAACGTCAGCAGTTGAATCTCTGTTTTCTAGTTAATTTAGCCACTGTGTCAAATAAATACCTAGGATTATGTTAGTTTTCTATTAAGAGATTTGAAAAATAAGTAGATCTAGCATTTCTTATGGCTGTTCTGTACTCAATCATTTTTTCTTTCCACGAAAGGCTAAAAACTTCTAGTTTTGTTTTCTTCCAACTACGTTCAGCTTTTCTAACAGCTCGTTTTAGAGCCCGAGTGTGCTCATCATACCACGGCGTTGGATTAGTTTCCTTAATCTTCTTTAGACGTAAAGGAGCGACCGCATCTAATGTGCTGGAAAAGAGAGAGCCAATAGTTTCTGTTGCAGCATCGAGTTCTTCTATGTTGTCAGGTATACTAAGGCGATGAAACTGCTCGGGGAGATTATTTATAAAGCAATCTTTAGTGGCAGACGTGATTGTTCTACAATATTTATGGCTGGGTGGTGGTTTTGTAGCCTTGGCTAATTGTATTATACACGAGACTAAATAATGATCTGATATATCATCGCTCTGCTGTAGAATTTCAACAGCATCAATATCTATTCCATGCGACAGTATTAGATCTAGGGTATGATTACGACAATGAGTGGGTCCTGACACGTGTTGTTTAACTCCAATAGAGTTTAAAATATCTGCAAATGCCAATCCAAATGCGTCTTTATTATTATCTACATGGATATTAAAATCACCAACAACAAGGACTTTATCCGCAGCCAGTACTAACTCTGATAGAAACTCAGCAAATTCTTTGATAAAGTCAGTATGGTGCCCTGGTGGCCTGTATACAGTAGCCAGCACAAATGTCAACTTACATAATGTTACATAAAGCACCATCACTTCAAAGGAATTATATTTGAAATTCTTTTGAATGATTCTGAATATATTACTATAAATTACAGCAACACCTCCCCCTTTGCCTTTCTGTCGAGGATTGTGTCGATAATCATAACCTTGAGGACTAGATTCATTTAAAGTAATGTAATCGTCTGGTTTTAGCCAGGTTTCTGTCAAACACAGCAAGTCTAGTTTATTGTCTGTGATAATTTCATTTACAATAAGTGCTTTTGAAGAAATAGATCTAATATTCAGTAACCCAAGCTTTATCATTTGTTTATCTGATTTATCTGTGATTTTCATTTTTTGAACATCAATTAAATTTTTACCCTTAAAAGGTTTTGGAAGTTTTTTGTATTTACTAGTTCGAGGTACAGACACAGTCTCTATGTGATAATATCTAGGTGAAAGTGTTTCTATGTGCTGTGAATTATCTGAGTTCTGTGACGTGAGGCGGCTAGCAGACGGTCGGTTTAGCCAGTTTGTCTGCGTCCTGATCTGGGCCCTGGTTTGTCATGTTTCAGCTCTAAGACTATTTGCCAAATTTCTAGAGAGAAGAGCAGCACCATCCCGGGAGGGATGAATACCATCTCTTTTCAACAGATCAGGTCTGCCCCAAAAGCTTTTCCAATTGTCTATGAAACCTATATTATTCTGCGCACACCACTTAGACAGCCAGCCATTGAGTGATGATAACCTGCTAACTATCTCATCACTCCGACGAACAGGAAGAGGGCCAGAACAAATTACTTTTGCTGACATTGAATTTGCGAGTTCACACACCTCTTTAATGTTAATTTTAGTGATCTCTGAATATTTACGTTTAGCATTAGCCAGCACTTTTAAATTTGCTTTGATGTCAGGTGCTCTGGCCCCCGGCAAACATGTGACTATGGTGGCTGGTGTCTCTATTTTCACGTTCCGTGTAATAGAATCGCCAATTACTAGGGCACTTTCAACAGGATTCTCAGTGGGTGCGTCACTGAGTGGGGAGAACCTGTTTGATGTTCTAATCGGAACGGAAGAGTGGTGTTTGTTCTTGCCATTATGCCGCCTCACAGTCACCCAGTTAGCCTGCTGCGTGGCTTCTACAACCGGAACCGAATGTGTAGTGTTTACTAGGCTAGTCGCATCCAAAGCAGTATCTAAGGCCCTTTCATTCTCACTATCCTCAATTAAAGTTTGGATGCGTGTCTCTAATTCTGAGATTCTCTCTGTCAGCCTGACAATATCCCTGCATTTATCACATGTGTAAGTCTCACTGCTGACAGAAAGAGCTAAGCTGTACATGTTGCATTTACTACACATGATAATCGTCGGACATGACTGACCGTGTGTTTGATGAACGCCGTCCGAAAACTGCAACGCACACGGGACTCGCTGGCTGGATGTCTCGGTCGCTTGCCGGTGCCTGGGGCGAGGGTGATGTGCGGGACGCTGTACCTCGCGGTGGATCGATGAATGCCGGGCAGCAACGTCTCCACAGCTTCCCGATCTGGCGAGGACAGATCAGAATAACATACATCGGATAAATCCGCCATTCAATCGACAAGGAAGGTTGGTTTAGAGGAAAAAAGAAAGTAGACGGTAGCTAGCAGGCTATGGCTAACACTAGGTGATTACGCTGGTGGATTGCTAGTAATAAATCGTTCCGTTTAGTAATACTATGCAATAGGTTAAGTAATCTGGTGAAAAATAAGAAAGTTATATTATGCGAATAGGAATAAAGAGAAGGATTTAGGATAATCTCCACGAAGCTCCGAGCGTAGATCAGACAGCTGGCAGGCAGCAGCGTTGAGCAGCGTTGAACCGGAAACCGGAAAAAAAACATGCCCAACAAACTATGATGTACTTGAGATGTACATTTAAACTACAGAAAATAAAGGTTATTATTATTATTATTATAGTGCATCTTGGTGTCATGTGTTCCCCAGGTAAGCGACGCACACGCACCCAGCCATCCATGTGATGTAAAAGAAAATGTGATTCATCAGACCAGGCCACCTTCTTCCATTGCTCCGTGGTCCAGTTCTGGGTCCATGCTCACGTGCCCACTGTTGGCACTTTCAGCGGTGAACAGTGGTCAGCATGGGCACCCTGACTTGTCTGCGGCTATGCAGCCCCATGCCCAACAAACTATGATGTACGGTGTATTCTGACACCTTTCTATCAGAACCAACATTAACTTCTTGAGCAATTTGAGCTACAGTAGCTCATCTGTTGGATCGGACCACACGGGCCAGCCTTTGCCCTGATATAGTCCTTGAGGCTCCTACAAAAGTCATTTCTGTTTCTTCAGAACCTTCTATGACCCCCTGTCATGAACTCAGGCCAAACACCTACTGTCATCTGCCGTCTCTCATACTTCGAAATGAATACAATGGACCTTCATCTCACTTCCTATATTCGGTAAGTGAAGCGGTGTATCGCTACTTCTGGTACCATCACACAATGGTACAATGACACCCTTACGTCAGTTTTCACAATTTCACAAAACAAGCAGATCTCGCCCCCCATTGACTAACATAGTAGAAAAAAAAATAATACTATGGTAGTCGGTGGGGGGAGATCTGCTTGGTTACAAACATCCTTCCTAATATCTTCCTTTGTGTACAGCAGAACAAAGAAATTTATACAGGTTTGGAACAACTTGAGGGTGAATAAATGATGATAGAATTTTCATTTTTGGGTGAACTATCCCTTTAAAAGAGTATGTTAGAAAAAATAAAAAAATGGAATAATTGTTGGGCTGCAGGTGTTTCTGAGCTGCTGTCAGGTTTTATGAGAATGTGATGTCTTTATGATTTATGCTTGTAGTGGAAAACGTCTCGGTTACGTATGTAACCCTCGTTCCCTGAAGGAGGGAACGGAGACGTACGTCAGTAGTGACCGACGAATTGGGATATCGCTAGAGAGCCCCTATCAGCTTCGAGAGAACTAAAACAAGCCAATGGAATTGGCGTGCGATATTTGCATAATGCGCACCTCCCCTAACAGGTGGATATAAAAAGGGGGGCAGATGCAATCGCACTCTGTTTTTCGCTGAGGAGACAACCGGTGTCTGCACTGCAGCGAGGGTACAGAAACTGTGGCGACGGGACGTACGTCTCCGTTCCCTCCTTCAGGGAACGAGGGTTACATACGTAACCGAGACGTTCCCTTTCAGTCGGTCACGTTCGACGTACGTCAGTAGTGACCGACGAATTGGGATCCCAACTAAAACGCCAGTTACGAAACCCCTTCCAGTGCCCAGCGCAGGCTCTAGCCGCCCGTCGCACCAAGGGGACGGAGAAGGGGGCGAGCTTACGCCGGGAAGTCTACTGCTGTTCCGATATACCCACTAAGTAAACTAGACTACACTGAGGAAGCGAACCCGTAAGGAACGCTGCGGAACCACTACCTACCCAGAGGGGAAGGAATTTACATGGAAAACATATGGACTGGCCCGCAGGGCAGAACGCATATGAGTCCCTTGGATGGCTCCACCTGAGTAGGGGGAGACTCATCTGACAGGAGAAAGCAGAAGCTCTGCTAAGGGAAAGACACAGGCTCACCGTAGGGAGTAACCGTGGACAATACACATATGGAATCACTCACGTAGAGGGATTGCAACATATGGAACCCAACCAACAGACAACATCGAAGATGGATGTTGGTCTGGCATCAGACACTCCGCAATGCCCGAGCCGAAGGTGGAGGTGGAGGAACTCGACAGGGTTCACCGAACGGGGAACACGACTGGAGTCAACAGATGCACATATCCTGCCCAGGGGGCGGGAGTGGCATTGCAAGCCGACACGAGCACAGGTTCAACGCGTCTACCGGCTGGTGGAAGCGAGTACACGGGAAGAACCAGCTTACACGTAAGCTAAAAACCCTAGCAAACGTGTTGGGTGTCGCCCAGCCCACAGCTCTACAATCTGTCAGCGAGGCGCCATGAGCCAGCGCCCAGGAAGAGGCCACTCAGGTGGAGTGGGCTCTCAACCCGAACGGGCAAGGCACGCCCTGGGAACATAAGCCAGGGCGATGGCATCCACTAACCAGTGGGCCATCCTCTGCTTGGAGACAGCCTTTCCCTTCTGCTGGTCTCCGTAACAGACAAAGAGCTGATCTGAGGTCCTAAGCTTCAAGTTCTATCCACGTAAACACGCAGGGCGCGAACTGGAAAGAGCGAAGCTAGGGCTGGGTCTGCCTCCTCCGAAAGCAGCGCTTGCAGGTTCACTACCTGATCTCAGAAGGGAGTGGTAGGAACCTTGGGCACATATCCAGGCCGGGGTCTCAGGAAGACGTGAGAATCCCCAGGCCCAAATTCCAGGCACGATTCGTCGACCGAAAATGCGTGCAGGTCCCCTACCCTCTTAACATGAGGCCAATGCAACCAGGAGGACGGTCTAAGAGACAGTACTTTTAACTCGATTAATTGCAAAGGCTCAAGGGATGACGCCGAAGTAGCTAAGAACTAAGGTGAGATCCCTAGAGGGTAAGGAGGGTGGGCAAGGAGGAATCAGTCCCCTCGCCCCCCTCAGGAACCTGATGATCAGACCGTGTTTCCCCAGGGCTTGCCATCAACTGCATGGAGATGTGCAGCGAAGCGGCAACATACACCTTGAGGGTGGAGGGAGACAGCCTTCGCTCCAAGCCCTCTTGCAGGAAGGAAAGCACAGATCTGACCGAGCATGATCGGGGGTCCTCTCGTCTTGCGAGAGGAGCACCATTCAACGAATAGGTTCGACTTCAACGCATAGAGGCTCCTCGTGAAGGAGCTCTAGCGGAAGTGATGGTGTCTACGACCGCCTGCGGGAGATCACCCAGAACCTCCGCATCCCGTCCAGGGACCACACGTGGAGGTTCCACAGGTCGGGACGCGGGTGCCATAGGAAGCCCCATCTCTGAGTCAGGAGGTCCTTCCTCAGAGGAATCGGCCAAGGAGGGGCTGTCGTGAGGAGCATTAGGTCCGAAACCCGGGTCCGAGTGACCAATATGGAGCCACTAACAAGACCTGCTCCTCATCTTCCCTGACCTAGCACAGGAGCTGTGCGAGAAGGCTCACTGGGGGAAAACGCATATTGCGTAGGCCCCGGGGCCAGCTGAGTGCCAGGGTATCCGTGCCGAGCGACTCGCCGGTCAGGGAAAACCACTGGCCGAGGGCAGTTCCTGGGGAGGCAACAGGACTACCTGGGCCTCGCCGAAGTAGTGCCAGATCAGCTGGACCGCCTGGGGATGGAGCCGCCACTTGCCCGCAAGTGGAGGCTGCCGTAAGAGCTCGTAGGCTGCACGGTTAAGCACACCTGGGACATGAGTGGCCTGAAGCGACCTCAGATGCTTCTGACTCCATAGCAAGAGATGGCAGGCGAGTTGCGATATGCGACGGGAGCGTAGACCAGCCTGATGGTTGATGTACGCAACGGCCGCCGTGCTTGTCCGAGCGGACCAGTACGTGCTTGTCTGACAGCAGCTCCTTGAAGCGGCCCAGTGCAAGACATACTGCTAGCAACTCGAGGCAATTGATATGCCAATGCAGTCGAGGCCCCGTCCAAGACCCGAACCGCATGCCCGTTGTACATGGCCCCCCATCCGGTGGTAGAGGCATCTGTGTGGACCACAGCGTCCAAGGGGTACTCCCGCCCGCAGGAACAAAGGGTCCGACCACCGGATGAGGGTAGGGCGGCAGCTCCGTGTCACGAGGACACTGAGCGTGCTGCGCTGCCATGGCCATCTCGGGACCCAGTCGCGGAGCCGGTGTTGAAGCGGCCTCATATGGAGTAACCTGAGCGGCGAAACGCGGCTGCAGATGCCACATGCCCCAGGAGCCTCTGAAGTCTTTCAGTGGGGCCACCATCCTGCGCTTGAGCGAACTCAGGCAGTTCAACACCGACTGGACGCGCTCCTCAGAGAGGCGCACAATCCAGGCGACCGAGTCTAGCTCAAGACTGAGAAAAGAGATCCTCTGCCCGGGGGCGAGTTTGCTCTTGTCCCAGCTGACCCAAAGACCCAACAGGCTATGGTGAGCTAAACCATCTCCCTGTGTACGCACAACTGCTTCGCGAGCTGGCCAGGAACAACCAGTCGTCGAGGCAGTCGAGAATGCGAACGCCCTGTTCCTTGAGGGGAACAATGGCCACCTCCGCAACCGTGTAAGGCGTGGAGCGACAGGGCCAGCCCGAAGGGTAGGAGTTTGTACTGACATGCTCGACCCAAGCGCAGAATCGAGACATGAAAGTATGCATCCTTCAGGTCGAATGCTGCAAACCAAACCCCGGGACGGACGCACTCGAAAATGCGCTTCTGCATGAGCACCTTAAACGGCAGCCTGAAGGTACCGGTTCAAGACGCGCAGATCCAGGATTGGCCATAGCCCACCGCCCTTTAGGGTACAATGAAGTAGGACTGAACCTGACTTCAAATCGGCTGGAGGGACCGGCTCGATTGTATCCCTCGCCAGGAGGACAGCAATCTCCACTCGGAGAACAGGTGCAATGTCCAACGACACCTAAGTGAAGTGGACACCCCTGGACGGCGGAGGACACCGGGCGAAATGAATCGCATAGCCGAGTCTGATAGTACGCATGAGCCAGCGGAACGGGCTGGGGGCACTAACCAGGCCTCCAGACACCGAGCCAGCAGAACCAAACGCACCACAGACGTACCGGGGGTGGGGCAGCGAACCAGAGTACGGGGACCCGACTCGGGCGGCGTGGTAGCGGCCCAGAGTGTGATCAGACTCTGCGAGGTAGCAGTGCGTATGGGAGACGGCACACGGGGCGCGGCCTGCACCAACACACTGACACCTGCTGGCGAGGTGAGAGGGGGCTGGGAGTAGCAACGCGGGGCGCTGCACATCGCCAGCCACACTCTTGGGACGTAGAGGATCGGAAAACAGTTCTTAGTGGGTACCGCTGGACTCTGGAGAGCCAGCGGCGGAACAGACCAATTCTCCACCCGGCCCTCCTCCGGGGAGAAAGAACCGTTTACGTCAGCTCCAGGTCGCCATATCTCCAGGACCGTCTCCCGCTAGTCAGGTGACTGCGGGTTGAGCGGGCTGGGTTCAAGGCCAGTTTGTGAGATGAGCGCATCGAGAAAGCACACTTTGACGACGGCACATCCCAGCAAGACTCGCCAGGGGTGTTTCTGGACCACCATGGTGGACATTGTCTGGCCAGGGGCCTGCGCTTTGATTTGCATCCTGCGT
This sequence comes from Chanodichthys erythropterus, assembly GCF_024489055.1. NCBI lineage: Eukaryota > Metazoa > Chordata > Actinopteri > Cypriniformes > Xenocyprididae > Chanodichthys > Chanodichthys erythropterus. The sequence continues at coordinate 29,390,016 of NC_090232.1, forward strand.
AGCTCAACCCCGACTCAGAACTACCCACATGCAATGAGTGCTTTGACCTACTGCAGACTTGCCAGGGGCCAAGACTCATGCAGGGCAGAGGTGGTGTGCCCGTAGCACTGCCACCCCACCCTAGGGGGTAGTGAGAGAGAAAAAACTTGTAGTGCAGATTATGACCCTCTTGGCGTTCCATATTAACGGCAAAAAAGGCCACAAACTGCCAAGTTTTTTCATGCACATCCGGGCTAAGCCAGGGGGCGGGGCAAGGCGAGTACGCGTCGCACGACATCCCCAGGGACCCGGGAAAGCATGGTTGCCAAGTCTGAATCCGATTCGGCATGAGCACGCCACAACCGTGGGACGCTCAGCCTCATCTTCATGTTCAGAGCCCAACAATACTCTCTCCAATGTAGCAGTCGACATCTGATCCTCTGCTGGAGCCCTGACTAAGATGTTAGGTCCTCCATATTTATTTTAAGGAGGACCAGCAACACATGCAGAAGCTACCAGCCATGTTGGACAGTGAACGTGGCCGCCCAACTGGACGACACACGGCACCGACGTGGCCATGTATCTAAACATGATCCACCCACGAACATAGTCACAACATGTTTGCGATGCACTAGAGGAGTGGGGGGCCCACGGAGAATGACTCGGCGGGTATTGCCCCACTGTGATCCTCTGGTCACCCAGGCTTATTAACCAAAGTAGCACTTTTCTGATTCAGAAAAATAACTAGATCGGGGAATAAGTGAGGGGACTCCACCTCATTAAAGGCAGCAGAGTCTCGACCGTGCATCTAGAGCGCCAGACAGCGCGCAGGGTTGCCGTGGCAACGCGCGCTGTCAGCCGGCAATTCGACGGCACACGGCGCGCTGAGCGCTCAAGCCCTTACGAGAAAGGCGAGCAAACAACGCGCCGACGTGGACATATTTCCATAAGAAAATATGACCACCCACAAACACAGTCTCAGCACGCTAAGCAGACATGAGAGAAAGTGATCGTGGCCGTCAGAGAGGATAGGAAACAACCGCCTCCAGAAACGCACAGACAGAATGACATCTTGAAAAAGACGCAGTGTCTGTCTGTGAAGCTCTTTTAGAAGGGGAAACTTCAGCTCTTTTGTGTCGAGACACACAGGGAGCGTCACGACGTGTTTAGAAAAACACAGGAGGAACCAGACCAAATCGCAGACCAACCAGTGGAATTACAGCGGAACGCTGGGAAAACAGTAGATGTTTCCACCCGGCTCACTCCAACTCGCGACCTCGCTGCAGGCGTCGTCACACCAACACAAGCGCCGAAACTTCTTCAGAGGCTTGAAGTTCAAACAGCCGCAGGACACCAGGTAGGCTCCGAAGCGAAAGACAGAGTGCGATTGCATCTGCCCCCCTTTTTATATCCACCTGTTAGGGGAGGTGCGCATTATGCAAATATCGCACGCCAATTCCATTGGCTTGTTTTAGTTCTCTCGAAGCTGATAGGGGCTCTCTAGCGATATCCCAATTCGTCGGTCACTACTGACGTACGTCGAACGTGACCGACTGAAAGGGAACAGAAGTGTTTGTTTTATTATTCATACCATATATATATTCAAATGTAATTATTTTTAGATTATTAGGTGTGACATTGTCTTTTGGAAGCCTGTCTGAAACGAGTTTCTTTAGGATGTCAGATGCCCTTATACACAAAACTTTGCCTGTTAAGTCATTGACTGACTGGGCAGCTGGCATATGTTTCAGATACTTTCTTTATGAAAATCAACATTTGCGGCATCACCTGACCTCGACCACGACGGCCATTTTGTTGACCTCCGTGTGAACCCTGTCTTTTTTTATTTGCTTATTTTGGCAGGCTGTCCCTGAGGCAGCTGAGCTGTGTCAAGCTTCACCCCACTTCAAAGGGAGAATATAGGCCTGCTTTGCATAATCAAGCAGAGAGAAGAAGAGCGAAAAGCTCAGCAGAGAAGCTACAGCAGGAACATACAGCATTTGATAATCTCTCCCCACCACTAGTCGCAGAGCTGCTAACATCTAAGCCCAAAAGGGAGAATGATGGGACATTAAGCCTTGTCATGGAGTCTGGCAGTGATTATGGCCATGTGTTTATCTTGTTTTGTTTCACTTGATCTGAACGTCCAAGCTGGTAGAGCCTAAAGGCTCTAATAAGAGGCAAGGCCGTCACATTCATGACATGTTTACTGATAATTAAATATCAAGCAAATAATTGCGATTATCAATCTTAACAGTTTTGTTCATGTCACTTACATTGTACATCGATGCACATTAAAAAAAAGTTATTTATTCATTGTTATTTGGAGACTGGAGTTATACAAAAGTATGATTTTCTTCAAAGCTTTGTAAACACATATTACACAGGGGTAGAATGACATGAATAATTCACTCTGAAGTTTTTTATTACCCAACCAATATTATATTATTATATCAGAGATGCACCAATATTAAAAAATCTAGCTATAAGCTAATTTACATATTATGGCAGATAACTAATAAATGGCTGATATTAAAATGCTATACTGTTTTGTCTAAATATAGTAAATATATAAAACAATCTAAATTAAAATGGTAGTGCCCACCCCCCGTCCCACTGAGGTCATAAGAAAACTTTGTCCAAATATCAACCTAAAAGGAATGCTGAGTTAGGTCTGGCCTCAGGTCCTGCGGACTCCTTATCAACGGGGTCAGTCACAGTCCAGTGCGGTCTAATGTCCATCACTTGAAAGTAATGGGTTGAAGCAGTTCTTTTGCTGATCTGAGACCGGTTTTACAGTTCTGTCACAGGCATTTATGTTGGGGAACTTTTTAATGCAGCAGTTTCAGAAGGAGGTTTTGACTTAGAGGGGATGAAGACAGAAAGCATCAGCCTTCATCCGCAGCCATAACAGTCTGTCCTGCTTTATGTAGCCTATTAAATGTGATTCTTAATAAAGCTGACTATATTAGCTAACTGACCAACCTACCATTAAAAATGAATGAATGGAGCTGCATGATGCAAGCAGAAAGCTAAAGGACTATGCATGTGTTCAGGGAGAAGAGTATGGAAAAGGATATTTAACTGCCTCGTTAAATGGATTTTTTAATGGCCAGAGACATTATTTGTTAGAGTCAGTGAGCAATATGACCATTTTATTTTATAAACATATTCTGAATTTGAATTGTATGGAAGAGGATTAGGGCCAAGCAATAATAAAAAAATAAAACCATCTCGAGATTAAAGTTGTTAAATTATGAGAAAAAAAGTAGTTAAATTTAGAGAAAAAAGTCGAAATAAAATGTTGAGAATAAACTCATTAAATTACGAGAAAAAAAACTCGTTAAATTTTGAGAAAAAATTCAAGATAAAATGTTGAGAATAAAGTCGTTAAATTACGAGAACAAATTTGTTAAATTACGAATTTGTTCTCATAATTTAACGACTTTTTTCTCATAATTTAACGAATTTGTTCTTGTAATTTAACGACTTTTTCTCATAATTTAATGACTTTATTCTCAACATTTTATCTCGACTTTTTTCTTGAAATTTAACGAGTTTTTTCTCGTAATTTAACGAGTTTATTCTCAACATTTTATTTAGACTTTTTTCTCAAAATGTAATGACTTTTTTTCTCATAATTTAATGACTTTTTTCTCATAATTTAATGAATTTGTTCTCATAATTTAATGACTTTTTTCTCATAATTTAATGAGTTTGTTCTCAACATTTTATCTCGACCTTTTTCTCAAAATGTAACCATTTTTTTCTCAAAATTTAATGAGTTTTTTTCTCAAAATTTAACAACTTTAATCTCGAGATGGTTTTATTTTTTTATTATTGCTTGGCCCTAATCCTCTTCTGTAGAACTGACATACCTAAGGTTGCATATTAATTCAAGTATGGCCAGATAATCAGCTTTATAGTACTGAATGTTCCATCAGTCACAATTCCTCCTGACAGCTCTTCTGTGCGCTGTAGATCTTTTTGCTGTAACTTAACAGTAAAGTACCTACAGCCACTTACTGTAATTGTACAGGACTAGTAAGTATTGGTGAGTACTGTGTAGTAAGCAAATAATTGCAACTCTCTGTTATATTATACTAGTACTGTTATTACCAAATATAGTATCCTGCTGTAATATCATGTACACTATATTAACACGTGTTTTGGGATGCCTGCCTTTACTTGCACATGAACTTTAAAGGATTAGTTCACTTCTGAATAAAAGTTTTCTGATAATTTACCCACTCCCATGTCATCCAAGATGTTCATGTCTTTCTCTCTTCAGTCGCAAAAGAAATTAAGGTTTTTGAGGAAAACACTACAGGATTATTCTCATTATAGTGGACTTCAATGGACTTCAACTGGTTGATGGTCAAAATTAGTTTTAGTGCAGCTTCAAAGGGCTTTAAACGATCCCAGACGAGGAACAAGGGTCTTATCTAGCATAACGATCAGTCATTTTCTTAAAAAAAAAAAAAACAATACAACTGTATATACTTTTTTAAACACAAATGATCACCTTGTAAGTGCTTCCACCATTCCGCTTTCCGTATTCTTCAAAAAGCCTTCAGGAACGTGGTTGGGAATCACTGTTCTATTGGGTTGAGGTCAGGACTCTGTGCAGGCCAGTCAAGTTTCTCCACACCAGACTCGCTCATCCATGTCTTTATGGACCTTGCTTTGTGCAGTCATGTTGGAAAAGGAAGGGGACATCCCCAAACTGTTGGGAGCAAGAAACTGTCCAAAATGTCTTGGTGTGCTGAAGCATTAAGAGTTCCTTTCACTGGAACTAAGGGGCCAAGCCCAACCCCTGAAAAACAACCCCACACCATAATCCCCCTCCACCAAACTTTACACTTGGCACAAAACAGTCAGGCAAGTACTATTCTCCTGGCAACCGCCAAACCCAGACTCGTCTATCGGATTGCCAGACAGAGAAGCGTGATTCGTCACTCCAGAGAACATGTCTCCACTGCTCTAGAGTCCTGTGGCGGCGTGCTTTACACCACTGCATCTGACAGTTTGCATTGCACTTGGTGAGGTAAGGCTTAGATGCAACTGCTGAAACCCATTCCATGAAGCTCTCTACGCACTGTTCTTGAGCTAATCTTAAGGCCACATGAAGTTTGAAGGTCTGTAGCTATTGACTCTGCAGAAAGTTGGTGACTTCTGCGCACTGTGAGCCTCGATATGCACTGACCCCGCTCTGTGATTTTATGTGGCCTACCACTTCATGGCTGAGTTGCTGTTGTTCCCAATTGCTTCCACTTATTTGTTATAATACCACTAACAGTTGACCATGGAATATTTAGTAGTGAGGAAATTTCATGAATGGACTTATTGCACAGGTGGCAACCTATCACTGTACCACGCTGAATTCAGTGAATTGGAGGGGTGTCCCAATACTTTTGGCAGTTTTTGTATTTTTTTTTGCAGTATTACACTGTTACAGCAATTACTGCTTTTTATGCTGAACTTTTCATACATGTTTATGAAGATTTTCATACAAATACCATACTTTGTATTCTTTATAACAGCAGTGGGAAATGGAAAATGGAAAGTTTTGAGTTTTAAAACGCAAAATAGAAAATTGCCTTTTTAAGAATATGTAAGCTGAGATGTCAGCTGTATTTATTTATTTTTTTAATAAAAACATTTAAAGTGCAATTAGTTGTAAACAATTAACAAAGCAGTAATCTTATTCACTTTTAATATTCTTCCAAATGTGGAGTAAGAACAGTGCAATAAGATTTTCAGAAATATATTTCACATTATTCAGGGTTATATTTCACATTCAGGTTGATGTTGATAAAGAAAAAAAAAAAGGAAGAAGAAAATAGAGAATAATTATAATGCATGTGTAGACGGATAATGTGCAAAAGTTTTTGTAAAACCAGATGGCTGTTTTAATTATTAATTTGAGACTGTAAGAGTGACTATTGAAGTTTTTTAAACAGCTTACTTTCTTGACTTAAATCACTGTATTATACCTAACCCTGGATCAAAACTGGCTAAACTCTTTTCTCTCACAAATTAAATGCTTTCCTCAAAACTAATACATACATACCATCTCTAAATATGTTATATTTTAATCTAAAACATTTGATTAAAACAGAGATAAGTTTTCTTCGTTCAACACTGCGGCGACACATGGAATATAACTTCAATTAGCCGTCAATGCTAAATGTGAGGAATAAAACCACGTGTTTTCTATTGTTATTTATATTGTGTTACTTGTAGTGACAAACCCAACCTAGATACAAATTAGCCACCAATGCCAAATTGAATTGCCATAAAAATGTGTTGGAGAAACCTTTCCAAATGATTCAGTCTGAGAGTGAACTGTACGAATGATTTGAACTGAAATGTGAACCGATTCTGAATGGTGCTAATTTGTTTGACTGATTCAAGGAACCCGACTACAAAGGGTGATTTATTTGCATATCAGACAGCACTTTTATGATTCTAAATAACCAACGGAATATGACAAGCCAATGCTACTCTGTATAACAAAGGTTGGTTAATGACATGGCATAATTTTCTCCAGCACCCCTGGAGCTCTACCTTAGATGAGGGGGGGGTGGGAGGGTTTGGCAGAACTGAAGCCTTGGCAAGTCTCTGTGTTAATGTGGCCCTGGTCACACATTCAAGAAAAAAAAAAAAAAAAAGAAGAAAAGAAATTAGCCTAAAAAATCGAATACAAACACTTTTTTTGTGTACTTTATTTCATTACAACAAACTCAAAGCTTATGCAAAAAACTTAAGAGGAGAAATACCCACATATTCAGCGAGATGGTTACTAATAAGCTTAATTTAAAAAGCTTGTTATCGTGGTGTGCTTTCATTTGTCCTTTTCACTTATACCACTATTGGTGTAATAATAATGAACAACATAAACTTGCACACATTTAAGTGTTTTATGACTTCTAATAAAGAAGAAAAAATACAATGGCAACTGGCTTCTTTGTTACACACTTTTTAAAATTGCTGTAACGGTGGAAGCATAAGTGAAATTCAGCATGGACATTCATTTAAAAAGATTCTCATATTATTCTGATACATTACGAATCAAAATTCCTTTCGGGTGTCTCAAACTTGCTGCACCATGCATGCAACCCCAGCAAGAGCAGCTCTGTGCCCTGGTTCAGCCCCTCATCAGAGTGCCACATAAGGTCTAGTTCAGCTGTCTTTCATCATGTATGAGGTCTTGAGGGCATCACTGGTGTAAGTTATGTCTGTCACATAAAGGTTCAGAGACCTGGCAGTCATTATGATTACCTGCAGCTAAAGCAGAGCTTCAGTGCTGTGAGTGCCATGCACCCAAAACCAACCCAACTAGACACAATTTTAGAATACTCAGTACAGTGATAATGATTTTGTGATATTATTTTGTAAGAAAATGGGATGTAATGTATGTTTAAAACGTTATTTAGATGTTGACCTTGTGTGTATTTAAATGATTAATTCATAGGCTCTATCACAGACAATCAGATTTTAATTAATCTAGGAATGAACTCTACATAGGCCTAACAACAAGTTCATTCAATAAAGTTATCAGATTTTCAAAAGAGTTCTGTAATTGTTCTTCATGAAGCCTCTGATTATTATGTTTAGGAACTCAAGGAGTTTCTGTACATCTTGAATCTTTTATTTATTTGCATTGGACAACAGAAGAATGTTGAATTCATTTGGGGGTCAGAGGATGAACCACATCGGCTGAATGCCGACAGATGTGGAGATGGTTGAGTTGGTCGAGGGCTTCAGGAAGTGGGACTTCATGGGTCAAACTGTAACTGAAACTGTTCAGTCAATTTCTTGCAGAGAAAAATAACATCTTTTGGCACTGTGCCAAGCTCTGGCAAGTGTTTGGGAGCTCTGCCTCATTGCTCATGAGTTGCTGACGCATCAGGTCAATTAAAAAAAGAGTGTGATCTCTGTTGAAGACCTGATGAGAAGGCAGATTAGTGGGAGATGATTACAGATGATTGGCAGCTATAAGGGAACCAGGCTGGTCAAATAGGGAGTGGGGCGGGTGTAAATCAAAATAAATTTACATCTATTCCCATGTGAGATGATGAATATTGTGTGTTCAGTTAATCATGTTCTCATCAGTATACAATGCTGGATCTCCTATCACTATAGCCAGGTCAGGTCTGGACCAACTGTAGTCAGACCTCTTCCTACAAAACCCCATGGGAATCTTTTTCTTTTCTTGTTAACCCAGTCTCAATTTGTATAAAGATTTTGTAATAAAACCCAATAACTGCTTCTGACTGAAAAAGAAAACCATTCATTCTATCACTATATATATATATCACTATACAAATTTGTCCTAAAACCTTCTTCTTAGGACAAATTAGTTCTTATGACAACTTTGATTAACTTTTTTGATCCACTTCTAATGACTACTGTGTGTGTGTATGTATATATATATATATATATATATATATATATATATATATATATATATATATATATACACACATAATTTAATATGCATTCTGGTAGGGAGCATTTATGTTCTTAGTCTTTTATGTGCAGGGATTGAAACTCACCTGGGCTACCGTGTATGAATGAGAAATTTTAAAAAGATATATGTTGTACATTATATTCATCTGCATTTTATGGCTATCAGTAGATAAATTAATTAAAATAAAAGTTATTGATTATTAGATTCTTTTTTAATATATTGGAAGATAAGCATTCTTCAATTGGAGCATTCAAGCACATATATATATATATATATATATATATATACAGCTATGGAAAAAATTAAGAGACCACTCCAAGTTCAGAAATCAATTTTAAGTGGTCTCTTAATTTTTTCCATAGCTATATATATATATATATATATATATATATATATATATATATATATATATATATATATATATATATATATATATATATATATATATATATAATGCCTCTTTCCACATATAGTCTATAACAAAGCCAATCGGTTTTCAGTATGAATTTAGTGCGTCATCATGCAGCATTTTAGCTGCTGCTTGTGGTTAAGACAATGTGAGAAACTTTCAAATTTAGCCAAAATATCGATTCTTAAGGGATCTCAAAACGAGAGACTAAACGACAGTAAATATGACATATTGATGGAGAGAGGAGTTTCTCCATGCTTACAGTATGTGAGTAGATGGTTGGAATGGGGCTCTCCATTCATATAAATGATTATAATGGTAATGATCTGTATATGATGCTGTGAGATTTGTCCTGTTGATTTTATATAGACAACTGTTGTGCTGGTTTCATTATCAAACGTAATCATAAGCCGATTTAAAAAAATCAAACATTTTGCAATCTTCGCTTGGTTTGTCAGCGTCTCTGAAAAATGCTTTACGGACCAGAAACAGCTTCTGTTTGAGGTTCATTACTCTTTGGCTGAATCAAAAATGGCATCCTTAACACTCACGGTCTTCCTCTAAGTCCACACATTCGTGACGTAATGCCGCTTTGACTGCCGGGTAAAGTCCTCTGCGTAGATCACAAACTTGCGGGATCAGCACAAGTGCGCATAGTGGCCGCAAAAGGGGTGCGCTCGCGAGCACCCTTCTGAAACCTAAAATGATGAATGGACACCCTATGGTCTCGTGGACTTAACGGACACGTGCACGCGGCAGCCATTGTAAATCCACAAGAACCAAAGTGCATAGAAGTGTGCCATTTGGGATTCAGCCTTTCTCTCGAGTTTGTACCCTGGACTGGAGTCACATCCAGTGCCCCCAGTCTCATTTCATGGCCTTCTTACCATTTCAGTAAGATAACAAAATAAAATGCAACCAAACGCGTGCCAAATAAACAGTAGCAATTTTGCACTGTTTCTTAAACCCTATTTCTTTCTTTCTTTATTTAAATTTATTACCATTTTAACGTCGCAGCTCAAGAATGAGTCCTTATCCCATTGGCAAATGCGATTTGAGTTGTATAAGTCAGTTGAAGGCTGCAGAGTTCTATTTTTTGGCATGGATGGTTCCACGAAGAACCTTTAAAATTCATATAGCCTTCCCAATGCACAAAAGGTTCTTTATAGTGGAAAACGGTTCTTAAGATTATTCAAATATTCTTCACACGAAGAAAAGAATGGTTCTTTTAAAAAATGTTAACTTAAAGGTTTTGGAACCTTTATTTTTAAGAGTGTGGGAACACTTTTCTAATGTGTTTTAGGTATAGAAAAACATAATATAATTTATTGAATTCATCTATGTGTTTATTTTACAGAAATAATACGGGATGACAGGATGTTACACAATACAGCCAATGCTGTTTACACAGGCTTCTAGCTAATAGCTAATTTGCAGCCTCTGTCCCTGGCCAGGCTTATTTAAAATTAAAAAATACTGTTTTAATTTTATATTTAATATGAATCTATGTGGATGTGAAGTGGACCCTGAGAGTGGATATTGTTTTTTCATGGGTCTGCTGCCACAGGGCTAATTTGACAGAAAGACTGTGTAAAACAGACATAATCCCATTTTAAACTCTACACAGCTTAGTCTCATTAGAGTCTGCACTCCGAGCTGCAGTGTGCTGACTTCATTAGCTAATATTGGACAGCAAAATTGGCTGTTGAAAAAGGCAAAGACATCCGGCACTGCCAAGGAGGAGTCCAATATTGGCTAATGAAATTGAGCTAAAATGAGCTTACAACAGCACAAAATTGCCACCATTTTAAGCTAACATCCGTGCAGTGCCATACCTTTTGTTGGTCCTTCTGAGTGAGGAAATTGACGGTTAATATTAGGCCTATATCTTCTAGGCGAACGCACGATTGCAGATTTGTCAGTCAGCTATAGCTTTATCAATGTTTTGCTAAGATAAATTGCATTTACATTTCCTGTGTATTACTCCCTCACATATAAGGACACCAGAGAGATACACTTTCATTATGGCTTTCCAAGGTGACAACAAAACAGCAATAGAGGTTTGTTTGGGTGTTTCTTTTTTCTTTTTTTTGCTACTCGTATACCTTGATGATTCTTTGATCAAGGTCTTAGTCTCCTTCGTCTGCATGGGAAACGGATGCCTTGTGTATTCAATGAGTGTCTTGATCACGCAACTCCGAGTGTGCATTGTGCAAATTGTGCTAACATAGACTAAGCTTCAGAACGGCTCGGTCTCCAGGGGGATTTGTGTATGTAGAGGGAGGGAGAATGTGAAAATGTCTGAAACATTAATATTGCTGTAATCTGATATAGATTTCACTTGGGGCAAAGACATTCATCACGCAGAGAGAGAGAATGACTAATGAAGGATTTATGATATGTGGCGTATCTCAGTAGACACTTATTACAAGTTTAGAGGTTGATATGTGCCAGTGTTTGTGTGTGCACATTTGAGCATGTCTCTGTGTGTTAGTACATCTGCAGAGTTTGTTATGATTGCCTAAAAGTTTCTGTTTGGATAGGGATATTAAAGGGTCTGCAGTGTCTTTAGAAACTCGTGCAATTTTTCAAAGAGCAAACAGAACTGTCAAACTATGTAGGAACACTGCAGAAATCGCAGAAGAGTGTTTTTCTTTAATCAGTTATGTATGTTGTTTAAAGCATAAAAATAACTTGAGCCTGCAACTCTGAGCCTGCAAATTACGGCCTGTCAGAATGACATGAAAGATGTTCAGTAGTACTACATTTGCACAAAACTACAGTCTACTAAATGTTTAAAAGGTCTCCATGCTAGGTTTGAGTTCATAGCTTTAGCTGTAAGACTACAATAAGACTATAAATCTCATTGAATATTTAAAGAATCATATATGATTTGGTGTGCATGTCAAATACAAGATAATTTGCCTCACTGAGTGAGTATAGAAAGATCTTGAAATTCATTCTTGCAACTCATGTGCATAGCAATTTGACAGTTTATTCTTGACAACGTCAACAAACATAGAGTCTCCAAAAGATTCTTTGACTCTGAATAGCCCTAGAGTGTTGCTGTGTCCGAAAACGCTCACCTGTTCACTGATTGTAGTCTCTAGTTGAGTACATTATTTTAGCAAGGAGTGAACGAAATGAAGCGAGGAAGCGAAGTGTATATTTGTAACGTAGTTCGTAAATGTGGGAAGAAGGAGGCGGCAACCGGCGAACATTCAACGTAACTTTAATGTAAAATAAACAAAGAACAAAACGAAAGTAATGCCGGCAGACCCTCGCGGACGTGTGCCGGCCACACAAACATAATAAAACAGAACATAAAGTCCAGGCCTGGTCCTCTCTCGTCCTTCACTGTAGTCGCTCCTCCGTGAGGGACTCAAGGCCGGTGCGCCTCCAGGTGAAGCTCATTAACACTCGCGCCACCGGCCTCGCGCCGTTCCCTCACGGCTCTCGCCCGCCCTGGTCGCCACAATATTATTGTATGGTTTTTTTTGTATGTTTTTTTTTTTTTGGTCACGCTAAAACCGTGTTTTAATAAGGGAATTTTAAGGCTTTGTATTGGGGAAGACTGTGTAATAATGACTGCAATCTTGTATTATTCCTGACCCTGTTTTGATGTAAAGTAAATGGAGTTTAGGAGTCATCTATCAACTCCTATGGTGTTCTATGGTCTCCTATGGAGTCGGGAATCGGAGTTGACTCCAAAAAACCTGGAATTGAACACCCCTGACTTATGGTACTTTTTGCACTGATTTGCACAGATTTTTTTTTTTTTTTTTTTTTGTGTTTGCATTGCTTTCCTCATTCATTTTTTCACTCTCTTGATGTTTCATTGGCTCATTTCTGCTCTTTTGCTAGTCAGGACAGAGTGCACATTTGGGGATTGGTTGTTCCAGATATTTTAAACCTGTTAGAAATTACCATGACATCTATACGACTAGTCAGTTTGATTACAATCAGGGACTTAAAGGGTTAGTTCAACCAATAATGCTAGTTCATCTCTCTATTGAAAGTCCATGCAACCAAAACTTTGAAACTTCAAAAAGTTAATAAAAACATTTTTTAAGATCTTCTGAAAAGACATGCTTTTTATGATGTACAGATTCAATTTAGGTTTCTATTCACCTAAAAACAATATTGAAGAAAACACATACATAAAGCACATCAAAAATGGTAAATAGAATGTCAAATGTGTTTGCTTGAATCGAATCTGTTTATTGCATAAAGTGATCATGTCTTTTCAGAAGATTTGTGATAAAACACTTGATTTGTATAGATTACATTTATGATGTCCTTGAAATTTTTGAATATGAAGCATCAATTTTTGTTGCATGGACTTTCAATGGAGGGACAGAAATCTCTCAGATTTCATTAAAAACGTCTTGATTTGTGTTTCGAAGATGAATTAAATTTTTATGGTTTTGGTATGACACGAGGGTGAGGGATGACAGGATTTTCATTTTTGAGTGAACTGTCCATTTAAAAGTCAAATCAATTCATTTTTATTTGTATAGTGTCTTTAAAAATCTACAGTGGACAGCATACTTGAGTACACCCCTCTGAAACTTCTGAAAGTCAGCAATTACTCAATTATATAGAAGACATGTTAGGGTTCTTTAGAGATATATTGTTCAAGTAAGTCTGCTTAATCAGTTACCAAAAAGCATGTCAAAAGTATTCGGAAAAATAAGATTTTCTTATCATGGTGATAAAATGTTGTGTAGCAAAAATGAGTGCACCCTCCTAAAAGTTACTAAATAAAACTAAATAAAAATTTTCTGGTGTAAGTTTAAGGCAATATTTGATCAACAGCTACTTATGTTGAACCAAAACATTTAAAGAGAACTAATTTCTTGACATTTGTTCAACATACAGGTAAGTATGGTGAACCAAAACATTTAAAGATATAAGTTATTTCTTATTTCTTAGCACAAAAGAGGACAGTGGTACAAGAGGATTACCAAATCATTGTTTTAAGTATGAAAATATAGTAAAAGTAACACAGAAATTCAAAAACAATGGACTTGTGCCTTCATTTTAAGCTTTCATTTAATGATGAGGGATTTTTTTGCTAGACAAAGAGCAGGAGATATACCAAGCGATGCTGTCTCAGAGCCAGCAAAAGCTATTAAAAGAGTGAGTGTTTATCTCACAGAGTAAGATGCAGCCTGCAGAAATGACATTCATGGTTGTTGTTCTCACTGGAACTACCTACTGTAGCCAAAGCACAATAATGTCAGTTAGCCATTTCCAAAGCCCATATTTACAAAATATAGATTCTGGGAATCAATACTCTGGTCTCAAATCAATCATTTTGGATCTAACAGCATAAAAAAAATGTTATGGTGTTGCTAGAGGAGGAGTACAGTGAGAAGTGCCTGGTTCCCACAGTAAAGTTCAGTGGTAGTAAAGCTCTTATATAGGGATGTATGAGTGCTGAAGGTGTGAAGGAGTTGTGCTTTAACAATGCTGTCATGAATTCCCACACCGCTGTGTAATTTAATACACAAACTTGAAACAGAAGATGTTACCATTTCCTCATTCCCTGCATTGTTGGGTATTTTTCAACATGACAATGAGGATATGCATTCTCCCAAGCTGAAAAACCTTCTGTGGACATGTATTGCACTCAATCTCAACACTCTTGAGCACCTGTGGGGGATTCTGTAGAGACGAGTTGAGCAACACTCCCCATTAAAGATCAGGCCATTTAAGGAGCTCATCATCCAGGAGTTAAACAGGACATATGTGACAATTTGTCATGAACTTGTACACTCCGTGACAAGAAGGGTCAGAGCAGTATATTCAAAATTATGGAGGGCATACTAAGTACTAGTATAGTACTTAGTATGCCCTCCATGAACTGTATTAGTGATCATGAAGAAAATACATATTTTGTATTTGTTCAGAGGGGGTGTACTCATTTATGCTGTGCACTGTATGTTGCTTCAAAGCAGCTTTGCAGACAACCATGTCTTAAAGTTAGCATGAAACAAAAGTTGTGACAGTCTTTTCTTCCCTATTGTGACGTATATCCAAGTGAAACATCTTCTTGAACAAGAAAAAATGTATAGGACAGGACTTGACTTGACCGTCATCAAAGAAGAGAAGAGATGTTGTTGCAAGAAGGAGGTAAAATCTTTGATTAAAGATTTTGAGGGCACGTTGATTGTTAACTGTTGTGTAATTATTTGTTGGATGGTTATATGTGAGTGAATATGTGTTGGGTTATATGTGTTGAATAGTTTTGATATGTAAAAATCTAATAAACAAAGTTATAAAAAAGACATGGGCACATTGATTAAAAACAAAGAAAAGAATAATAAATATGTGCATGCATAATTTATGATAAACAACAATATTCCATAAAAAAAAAAAAGAATTATCCATTTTGATTTTATGATCACTTTATAGTCTTAAAGCCTCAGGTAGCTTAAGACAGTAAAAGCAATTTTTGGGTAGAGATGAATCAGACTCAGCTGGGAGAGCCTATTCTGTTCAGGCATTGCAATGAATCTATATGCTAAATATGATCTAATTTTATAGCATGTGTAATACATCAAAATGCAATGAACATTAGTCTTGTAGTGTGCGTCTGGCTCAAAGTTTTCATTTTGTTTCACTCGCTTGGTTATTTGCTTATCCTGTCAAATATGCCACTGATAGGCCTGTGATAATTCTTTATGCTGTGCTTTATATATATGTTACAGAGGTGTTAATTTGTAACACCTGCTCTAAAAGAGATCTTCCACAAGTCACAAAGTGTTGTGAGGCAAACTGGTGTCTGTGTGAGAGTGTTTGTTGTGGGTAGACTCATTTGCATGCTTTGTGTCAGGTTGAATTAGAAACATAAGCTTTAAATGGGATTAGGTTTGACTATGTCTGCCACACAAATCCAGGTAAACAAGGTATTTCAAGGTCTCTGTGTGTGTCTGACTGTATATGCGTGTTTCTGAGAAAGAGAGAGAGAGGCAATCTCTTGCAGCCAGCAGACAGGACAAGGCTTGACATGATGCAAATTTCCACCTGCCTCACTTGCTTCTGGCTGATGCAGTGCGTGTGTGTGTGTATGTGTGTGTGTGTGTGTGTGTGTGTGTGTGTGTGTGTGTGTGTGTGTGTGTGTGTGTGTGTGTGTGCAGCATAACACAATCTCTTTAAATGACCCTGAATATGTTTGTTGACAGTATTTGTTGACATGCCAGAGGAGACCTTTAATTCTTTCCAGTAATTCACAGCAGTAAACCAAAAATCAGCCAAAGCGAGTGCAGTCATTTCTAATAAATAAACAGACGTGAGACAGAATGGTAATTCGAAAATGTAAATCAAAACATCCAATCAGGAAGATGCTGTAATGTATTGGATGACAAATAAACCCAATGCTAGATTCTGGTTTGCTGTGAGTAATCATGGAAAAGTTGAACACAAAATGTTTTGGGTGGTTGCAAGTTGCTAAGCAAGCAGGGGCATTTCCTCTGAGGAAAAACTGGATGAGAAAGTAATATATATTACAAAAATAAAACAAAGTTTAGTGCAAATACTACAAAATGTGAAACTTTTCTAAAGTAACACTGTCCAACAGCGACATCAGTTGGTAAAGTTACAGTGGGCGGCCGCGTTTCTCTTGCCTCCCCTGTGTCCATTGAGTTTTAACAGACCCCTAAAATGTACGATGGGTTTTGGGTGGGGGGGGGGGGGGAATTGAGAATGACGGGGGAAAGTTGCATGATCATGCTATGATATGGTTATGACTGGTTTATGCGATAAATCCCGCTTCTTGTTTTTATGCACGTTCGTGAATCAGTCTGAATGAACAAAGTGATGGTGTTAATCGGAAGACTATGTAAACAACTTTGTCACGTTAAAATCTTGATATGGCATGAAAACATGATGACTCTGGAGGGTATTTAGTGAGCAATCAGCTTGGTGAAATTAAAGGTACATCTTAGTGTCTGTGACACGTGTTTACTGAGCTTGATGACTGATGATGATGTTCCGAAAATTAGTTGACTATTAAAAAGAACAGCTGAATATCAGTTCACAAATAAAATATATTGTTTTAATTGTTACTGACTTTAGTTGTTATTAGTTTGGAATAAATGTAAAAATTCTTAAAAACACTAACCTGATGAGATTTGTACTTGGTTTTAATAAATAGAACATTAATTACATTGTTAACGTAAAATTGTATTTGGTTTTTTCTTTTATGCATTGCAATGTTTGTTTAAACAGGAAAATGTAACAACATTAATTGTATCTGGTATATGAATTGATAATGGTGAATGACAGAGTGTCCAAGACCAAGAACAGGAAAAAAAATATATATATATTTTTAATATCTAATTTAAAACATGTTAGAAATGTACTTTTTGTAGTATGTTTTGTTTCATATGTTTAAAATAATAAAAAAAAAAAAAAAACAAAAAAAAAAAACTTTTATACAATTTTCAACAGAAGCATTTACTCACTCTACAAATGTCATGTGGTGTAACCAAAGTAACAACATTTACATTTTTTACACCTTGGATAAGTTTGCATCTTTATCATTAACCCTTTGATGCACAAGCTATGAAAACCCCTTCTAATGCGCAACATGGGTCAAAAATGACCCGTATTCATTTCCTATGTAATTTCAATAACGGTTGAGTGTTTCTTTGCTGAATCTTTGAAAGAAATGTATTTTATCATTCATTTATTCCAGCTATTCCTTAAATATCTTGTTTTTGATTGTCAAAAATCATGATGTTCATTTTTTTCTTTCTTACTTTATAAACAAGCGCAGTTTTTGTTTGTCTACATCAATTTTACACACATGGGTCAAAAATGACCTGTATTCATTTCCTATGGTATTTCAGTCATGACTGAGTGTTTCTTCGCTGAATCTTTGAAAGAAATGTATTTTATCATTAATTTATTCCAGGTATTCCTTAAATATCTTGTTTTTGATTGTAAAAAATTATTATGTTCATTTTTTCTTTCTTACTTTATAAGCAAACACAGTTTTTGTTTGTCTACATCAATTTTACACACATGGGTCAAAAATGACCCGTATTCATTTCCTATGGAATTTCAGTCATGACTGAGTGTTTCTTTGCTGAATCTTTGAAAGAAATGTATTTTATCATTTATTTATTCCAGGTATTCCTTAAATATCTTGTTTTTGATTTTCTACAAATCATTGTGTTTATTTTTTTCTTTATTTTTTTTCATAAACAAACACAGGTTTTGTATTTCTACATCAATTTTGTATGCTGACCTTCACGTACGCATAAAAAGTGAGGTATACATTGGCCTTTAGAAGGAATGCTGACAGACATAAAGGATGACCAATTGCATTGATTTATGACAAAAAATTAAAAATTATGAAATATATAGCCTAATATATTAAATATAATAAGACTTAAATCCATCAAATATACAAAAGTAGCCTTGTTAAGATGTGAAATGTGTGGCAGATGAACAGTTGTCTGCAGTAAATATGTTCCTACTTGCAAAAATTTGCAAATCTTAAAGATTTCTATATGGGTCATTTTTAACCCATGTGTGTAAAATTGATGTAGAAACTGTGTTTGTTTATAAAGTAAGAAAGAAAAAATAAGCATAATTATTTGTAGAAAAGCAAAAAACAAGATATTTAAGTAATACCTGAAATAAATAAATGATAAAATACATTTCTTTCAAAGATTCAGCAAAGAAACACTCAGTCATGACTGAAATTACATAGGAAATGAATACGGGTCATTTTTGACCCATGTGTGTAAAATTGATGTAGACAAACAAAAACTGTGTTTGTTTATAGAGTAAGAAAGAAAAAATGAACATAATGTTTTTTTACAATCAAAAACAAGATATTTAAGGAATACCTGGAATAAATGAATGATAAAATACATTTCTTTTAAAGATTCAGCAAAGAAACACTCAACCGTTATTGAAATTACATAGGAAATGAATACGGGTCATTTTTGACCCATGTTATGCATTAGAAGGTAGTGATACAAAAATGATTTTTATTAAAAAAGTAAGAAAGAAAAAATTAAAATGAGGATTTGTTATGATCAAAAACAAGTTAATTGAGGAATACCTGGAATACTGAATGATGAAATTAATTTCTTGCAAAGATATAGAAAATAAAAACTCAGCCGGTTCATTTTTGACCCATGTTATGCATCAAAGGGTTAATAGTCAAATGTTTTTTTTTTTTTTTTTTTTTTTTTTTTTTTTAAACAATCTTAAAGTATTTAAAACTATAATTGCATATCATTTTTTAAGGTTTTTAAAAAACATATATATATTTTTTTAAATACATTTTTTTATTTGTTTAGGCATTTTACCACCAGAACTAACCATGTCATGTCATAAAAGGTCAAATTATCTAACATTAAAAAAAAACAAAACAAAAAAAAACGTATTCACCTCGCATATAATTTCCATAATCTTTGCATATAATTTAGTTTTTTCCACATTTTTCTGAATTCTAGTTGAACCACATGACATTGATTTAGAGGGCTAAAAGTATTTGAATTATTAATTATAACATAAACAAAACTGCTGTTGTTTTCTCTAAGTAATAATTGTAAAAGATTATGCCAGACGACTTAAAGGGATACTCCTCCCCAAAATTAACATTTTCTCATAATTTACTCAACCTCATGTCATCATATGTGTTTGACTCTCTTCTGGGAACACAAACTGAAATTTTTAGAAAAATAATCCATCTCTGTGAGTCCATAACTGGGGTAGTATGGATTACCAACGTGTTGCTTTGCATGGTTTTTGAGGCATCAACTCTGGAGGTCTCATATACACTTGCATTATATGGGCTGACAAAGATGGATTATTTTTCTAAAAATCTTTGTGTTCATCTGAAGAAAAAAGTCACATGTGGGACAGCTTGAGGGTGTTGAGAGATTTTCAGTTTTATCCCTTTAAAAAGTTGTTTCTTTGAAACAATGTTATGCCATTAATGAATTCTGTTCATTGATTTCAGCATAGATGTATCACCCTGACAGTCTTTATTGACCATAATACTTAGGGTTGGAGATTTGTTCAAATCCTTAATCTTAAGCAAGAGCAGTAGTTATAATGATGTTAGCATCAGAAAATGACACTAATTACCATAGTGTCTGTGAACATGCTTGTAAAAAACAGTGTATATAATCAGAAGTAATTGGACGTTGTTAAGTCATGTTGTGGCTAATGATGCCTCCTTCTGTTTCACTTGTCTGTTGTTTCTCACTTTTGGTCCACCTCTCAGCGCCCCTCTTCTCTGTCTGCACATTGGGTCATAAGAGCAAAAACGATCATGCTGATATTTATACTTATGGTTGGAAAGTAATTAGTGATGTTAAAGGCCTTTCACACTCTCAGCCAACTCATCAGGTCAGTAACCCAAGAGGAAATATAGACTTTTGTTTCTGTACGTGTCTGCAAGTTACTGGACCCATTCAAACACAGTAATTGAATCTCTTTGCACTAACTTTGTCAACCTTGGCCTACCTAAATAAGACTTGCCATGCAAACTTTGATAAATGAAGCGAGTCTGAAAAGGAACAAGATATGTCTGGGAAAAAGTCAAAGGTAGGATAGTAATGATATAAAAACGTTCGCACGAAGGTCACACGTCCGACGTAGAGAAAACCGTCTTATGCGCTCTTGTCAGGGCGTATTTAACTGGCGTGAAAAATTGCATCGCCAATAGGCGGCTCTATATTTAGAGTCTGGCTTTCTCTCGGACCTTCACTCTTGATATTCACGTTGTTTTTGATGTTCAACGGCCAGAATGATTGATGGCCTGTGCCACGCCTCCGAGGCCACCTGACAGTCTCATTGTCTGTGTTCCTCCATCAGTCTACCCTTTCTTTCCCTCTTTCTCTCTCTCTCTCTTTCTCTGCTCAAGACCTGTTTGCATTCAGTCTCAAGGGCACAAAACCCTCATTCAGCTTCTGAATACACCACAAAGTAGCTAAACCACAAGTGACACATTTACTTTAAAGGGAAAATGAATCAAGAGAGTCCTGGCGGAAGAGACGGAGCCCCAGCGGTAAAGCCAAGCATCACGTTAATGCGAGTCTCCTGTACCGAAGCCAGACGCAGAGCAAAGGTCAGACGTGTTTGAAAATAAATTACAATAATCATGATGTTTTAGCCAGAATCCCAGATCTTTATGTGGAGGCTTGTATGCTCTTAAAACAACTTTTGTTGAGACGCTCGAGGCCCTGTGTTATCAGCGATGCAGGGAGAAAGGCCATTGTGTTCACTCTGTAAGCGATATACCAATGTTTCCCTAGACATTAAAGACTCAGTTATCTCTCTCAGTTCAAATCTATCTGTCCTCGCACGATCCTGCAATAGCAAAGTTAAAATAACCTTGAAAAGAACAGTGTACTCAAACAGGACAAACATTCAGAGCAGACAGAAGACTACTGCAGTCGACTCTAGGCTTTTCCTTTCAAGGCTGAAGGTGGAACATTCTATTCTACAATGACACAAATCCTCTATTTCTGCACAGTCTAGTCTGGATTTTGGGAGGTGAGCCATGGTATGTGTGTAAATATGTGAACTTTGAGTTTAGACAGTTACAGCACCCTCATCCCCAGAGTTATCTGAAACAAATCAATTATGAACAACTATGAATCAAAATCAAATTAAAATACGGCCAGGGACATATCTACGTGGCCCGTGCCACCCCTGATTGAAACTTGGACACCCCTCTATGACACTGGCACAAAGGCGATGTACACACTTCAGTTGAATGAAGTTGTCACTTCACCTATTAATATGGAAAAAATAGCAATCAGAAAGATGCCTGTAATAAGTGAACATGGCAGTGCTGTACATGCGCGCTTGAAGCAGCTTTACCAAATATAAGCAAAAACACAGCAGAGCGAGACCCGAGTCTCTGTTCATATAGAAAAATAATAGAAAAGCAGCGCAGTGCAATAAAAAAAAAAAAAAAAAAACGTTAATGTTTAGCCAACAAAATTAACAAATATTAAATGGCTACACATGCTCACTCACACAGCCTACATTACTCACATATCCTGTGATAGCAAAAAGAAATGCGCAGCCATTTGTATTTGTACTTTGCAAAGAAAATATAAATGAACATGCATTTTTAATAACTTTTAATCATTTTTTTGCAATGTTTACTGACAACTACAGTATAAGCCATTTGATCGGGCTACTCATGGAGCTCTGCCAGTTACGGTGTTGTGCCGAATTCTGACCCCTGCCAAATTATTACCCCCCCCTAGTATTGGAAGGTTTAGCATTCGGTGTGGGGGAGGGGTTATGATTAGCGGCGGGGTTAGGATTAGGCAATCAGGTAGCGGCTTTAATGAGGGGGGTAATTATTTGACTGGGAGCTCACATTCGGCACAACAACGGTATGGAGTGATCACGTTTGTGTCTCGTGTTTGGAGACATCAATACAATGAACAATGATCCAGTTGAGATTATCATGAATTTTTGGTGAATAATGACTTAATTTTTGGTATACTCCTCAAAAAAAAAAAAAAAAAAAAAAAAAAATATTATATGATTTCAGAAGACTTGGGATGTAGTGCATCAGTTGTAAGGACCATTGTCATGGTATACTTTTTACGTTTTGGTTTTCTTTTTTGTTGCTGTTGTCTCTTTTAGAGCTTGGTAGGGCTGCATGATTTTGGAGGAAAATCTAATTGCAATTTTTCTTATGAAATTTGGGATGGTGATTTAAAATACGCTTTTTTAAAGATCCAGGTTAACTGTGCTTGTTTTCGAGGCTGCACAATTTGGATAATAATTTTAGATTATTATCAATAAATAAAAATATTAAAGAAAAGAATTCACTCTCAAACAACCAGTGCATATATCTAATTGAATCTGAGCATTTGTCTTTTGATAATGGCACTAAGCCATATCACAATTTCTGTTTTGTATGCGATTTCTGAGGCGTAGAGCTCAGTCACTATGCTTTTTGTGTGTGTGTTGAAAAGAAAAATGTTTTCAAAACCCCTCCTTTTTTATATTTAATTGAAGAGAGACAGCTATATGGGTTTGTCTGGAACAACATAAAAAAAAAAGCCTAATATTTTGCAAACAGAATGTCTCACACTCAAAGCACTTTTAGTTCATTTTTAGCTTCATTTGAATTGTAAATCTGAAACCGCTCTTTTTCCACAAACTCGTAAGTGTCATTGAACGTTTGTTTGATAACAGTGATTTCATCTATTCAATTCTATATGACCTTGCTGGCCGTGGATCAGAGGCCAGGAGAGGAGCAAGAACAGTGTGGAGTGTTTTCTGTGGAGTGTGTTTGAGTTAGTCCAGCGAGTAGTTAAGAGCCCAGACCTCATCCATCAGGCACTGACGGGAGTGCTGAAGTGTGTTAAAGCACAGCACCGCTGTCATTATCTCTTATGATTCCCTCCTGACACTCAACCTATCATGTAAGCTGTCTTCTATCTCCTTTTCTTTGTTCTTCCTTTCTCTCTCTCTTTCTATAGATTTTCTTGATATATTTCAATCTGAGACCAATGTTATATATTTCTCACTTTCTTCTCCTTGTTACCCTTCCTATTACAGTTTCAGTCCAATCCAATGTCTTTCTTCTCTCCTTCTCACATTTCATCACAAATACACACAGACACACACACACTCACACACATAAGCTAAAATGAATCCGTCTTTGTAACGCCACAGGACACTTTTGCCTCCCGCTGAAGTTGCACAGTCCCCACAGAGCAGTTGATTTACATCGAATGGTTTTAGGCCTCGGAACTTACTCCTGTCACTCAATCACTCTCTGTGAAGCAACTTTTGAGAAAGCAGTCAGCTACACTGTAAGTTTGATAAAGCAGTTATGTTATGATGTTATGTTATGTGATGTTATGTTATGGTCAAAAATAGTGAACATAGTAATATTGTTACATTGTAAAATAACAGTTTTCTGTTTTAATATATATTTTTAGTGTCATTTATTCCTGTGATGTTACTCCAGTTGTTAGTGTCACATGATCCTTCAGAAATCATTCTTATATGCCTTATTATTTCTGTTGAAAACAGTTGTGCTGCTACATTTTAGTGGAAACTGATACATTTTTTTAAGAGTCCTTTGAAAATAATTCTTATTCATATTTAAAATATTAATATAACATATTTACTGTCACTTTTGATTAATTTAATGCACCCTGAAATAAAAGTAATTTCTTTCAAAAACAAAATAATAAAATAAACTTACTGCCCCCAAACTTTTGAATGGTATGTATATCAGTAAGCTCACTACTTTTATTCACTTGTGTCACATGTGCTTTTTCCCTGTAACAAAGGGAAACGAGGGTGTGATGGGTCTATTAAATCCCAAACTAAATCAAAATTGTGTTTCTCTTTTGATTATAGCATAGGTGTTTTTACTAATTAAAATAATTTAGCATCCCTTTAAAAATCCTTACACAGACCGGAGGAAGTCGAAGTGGAACAAGCCACAAATTAATATTCTTCTTGAATAAATAAACAAACTTTGTGTCATTGTAGTACACCTCTGAACCTGAACGGTGGCCCGACAACCAAAAATTTGACTGTAAAATGAGTTGTTTTCTTAGTACCTGGGTAGAAAATAAATAAATATGTAAATAAATAAATGAATAAAAACAAGCTGATATTTGTTATGCACAGGGGTCCATGTCTAATTTCCCTCCTGTTTGTCAAATTAAATTTGCAACTTTTATCGAGACACAATAAATGTTAATGAGGCTCTGGATGTTTGGTACAGGCTTTATTTATGCTCAGAAGGGATTGTGGGAGATGCTTTATTTAATGAACTGCATTCAGAGAAGCATGCTTTTTTCATTGTGCTACCCATTTTATAATTTCTCACATAAGACAAACAGCTGTGGACTATTGGAAAAGTTTACACTAGGTCACATATATGTTTTCATTACTCTTCACCTTTCACCGTCTCTCCCTCAACACCTGGACTCAAGCGGCTGCTATTATGACTATGGTCCATCCTGTGTGTTTTCTTTCATCACTCTTCTTGTCCCGGTGACAGAGAATTATGAGTAAATGATGAGATATGATGAATGAAGATCCTTTCTCCTCTCCTGTCAGACGATACTGATGGATTGACAAAAGTATGAGACTTTCTTTTTGTGTGTTGCCCTTTTTATGCTACTTTTATTTTACATGCCATTACGGGTGAAATGAGCCCATGCTCACTGAGACACCGACCCAGACACTCGCCGCTACTCAATTAATAGAGACAATGAATGCAGACTCTAACTCTTTTGTGTTTTTTAACCATTTAACTCTGTTTTACTTGGACATAATACAGCAGAATCATAATCAGTGAAAAGCTCTTCAGCCTTGGGCTTTAAACGGGTCAGAAAATTGCTTCCTTTATTCTACAAATTTACTTTGTATGTAGGCTGGAACTGAATTTATTGAGTTAGCAAGCACTGTGTTTGCTGCTTTTCCTATGATTTGAATTGTTTTGAAACTGAGGGACTGATGTTAAGTTAATAGGGTTTTTTTTTATCACTAGCTTCAGTTGTAAGTAGTGGACTTCTGAAATAAGGCAACATATCCTCTCAGGGTTTGTTTGTTTTTTTATGGAAGAGGATTAAAACCATCTCGAGATTAAAGTTGTTAAATTTCGAGAAAAAAATCGTTAAATTTAGAGAAAAAAGTCGAAATAAAATGTTGAGAATAAACTCATTAAATTACGAGAAAAAAGTCGTTAGATTATGAGAACAAATTTGTTAAATAAAAAAAAAGTTGTTGAATTTCGAGAAAAAAAGTCATTTTAACGCACATTTTAAAACATTTTAACGCACATTAATGGCATTTTTCTCATAATTTAACTAATTTGTTCTCATAATTTAATGACTTTTTTCCTCGAAGTTTAACGAGTTTTTTTCTCTCGTAATTTAATGACTTTATTCTCAACATTTTATCTCAACTTTTTTCTTGAAATTTAATGACTTTTTTTCTCCTAATTTAATGAGTTTATTCTCAACATTTTATCTTGACCTTTTTCTCGAAATTTAACGAGTTTTTTTCTCATAATTTAACGAGTTTATTCTCAACATTTTATTTCGACTTTTTTCTTGAAATTTAACAACTTTAATCTCGAGATGGTTTTATTTTTTTATTATTGCTTGGCCCTAATCCTCTTCCGTAGTTTTTAGTTAATATAAATAAATTCAAATTTATTTCACTTCCATTGATATCTACATGTTTTCAGGTTAAAATCTTATAATTTACATTAAACCACAAACTAATGTGTAGAGGTTCTCACACTTGTAACTGACTGGGTCCATCAATTGTTTGGTTACCAACATTCTTCAAAATGTCTTCTTTTGTGTTCAGCAGAAGAAAAATAACCTCAAACTGGGGAGGATACACTGCCTCCCCCTTCACAGCTTGAGGGAGAGAAAATAATGAATTTTTTTTTTTTTTCATCATCTCTTTATCCCTCTTAGGTTAGTGTGAGAGTGTCGGGTGACTCTTTCCTTTTTATTTCAGGGCACTAAGAAATTTAACCTTTCAAAAAAAAAAAAAAAAAATCAAGTGTAATTTGGAGAGAATGAGTCAGCTGACCAATCTGAAGGATTTGTGAGATATCAACTTGTAGATCCTCTTACTGTATTATTGACACAACTGTAATAAAATAAATATTATTAACATAAAGCTAGATGAGTAACTAACACGGATTTAGTATACACTAAACTAAATGAATACCATGAATGGATAAAGAAATAACGTGCATGACTAGAATGTAAGTGATCTAGTTGGAAATCTTATAGAAAGTTGTTGTTTCTCTAAAACTAATCAGGTGAATAACCTTATTCCACATTAAATAAATGAAAGTTTATTTGTTAATGACATCAACATCTAATGAAATTAGAAAATCATACTGACAATACATTGATGCCAAAGTCTCTGGAAAGAGGTTTGGTTAAGTTGTTAAGTGATACTTCCACTGGTTGTGCTGGGTAACAGTGCAGTGGGAACGGAGTTAGAATCTTTTTCAACAGCATCTCCTGAAGAAACAAAAGTGTTCTAGCAATCTGGAACACACAGATGAAGGTATCTTGAAGTGAAGGTTTGCTCGCTGGAGCTTAACCTGGTCGCAGTTGTGTCAGTCTGCTTCTAAGAGACTGAGAACTTGGTCAATGTCCTTTTGTCTTTCTGGGATGGACAGAAAAAAGGATTTTCTATTCTGTATCTGTTGTTGTCTTACTGGAGGAAGACTTTGACTGTAGTGTGTCTGTTAATGTCTCTTTCCTCATAGCCTGGAGACTCAGAACGTGGTTGTATCTATGCTGCCTCCCCGTTCACAGGCTGGAGATTCAGGAAACATAGTGTGTCTTTTACTGCCTGACTGGATGGACGTCTTTCCCCTTACAGGCCTAAGACTCAGAACAAGGAGTTTCTCTTGACATGTCTATCCTTTTCCGATGAGTTCCATTCCAGTTCTGTGACTGGCTACTGGCATCAAAGCCAATCTTTCCTCCTGTGGAACTAATTTGCATAATCCAAAGCAGATAATGTCTTTAAATTTCCACCTATGCATTATTCACTTTTCAAACCACCACCAGAATACCTTTGACAACACATAGAGTCTCAACATTAAAAAAAAAAAAAGAAAAAGACTGAATTATCATGCATTCATTCATTTGTATGCTAACAGCTGCACATTTGTAATTTAATACTTATTTCTCTGAAGAAGTATCGATTGGAAGTGTTGTAATTTAAATAATTTTAAAGTTTCCAAACATAATTATGACTTTTTGTTTCAGCCACTGCTGCTGCATCCAGCGATCCTAAGGAATTTGGTCCCGGGCTAAAGGTAAGGAATTAATTTCAAGATGGGTGAAGGGCAGAAACTGGATATGGACCAATGAGAAGTCCTGTCCTTCCTAGGATTGGTAGTAAGGGTCTTCTTCTTGTCCTCTAAGAGGTGTCAGCATCCTGATCTGCTTTTGTTGGCAGTTTATTGTTTTTTTGTTGGCAGTTTGTTGTTTTAGTCCACCACGGACAGAGGTGCAGTTTTAATTTAACTGATCTGAATGCTGTTTGACCATTGCGTTTACATCTCGCATTGTTTATCACATTCTAAAAATGCAGTACCCAATTAAAAGTAGTTTAACTTTCATAAAGTGCGTGTGTAAATGCAAAAAAAAAAAAAAAAAAGTGTTGAATGCCCCCTTAATCCATCCATTTCCAGTAAATTAATTGATGCAGATTTGCAGACTGATTTACAAGCATAATGTAGAGCAATCATGCCTCCGCTCATGTAACTTTTCACGTTTTTTTTTTTTTTTTGAAAGAGAATGCAATGAGCTTAAGGGATCATCTGAAATATGATACGGATAACGTTAAATAATATATATTCATGTATATATGTTAGCTATACACGTTTTGCTATATGTTTATGCTGTTGATTATTTTCCCATCTGAATAGTTTTTAAGAGGCACCACCTCCCATATGTTCTCAGAGATACAAGGCTGTTTTCTCTCTGTTAATATTTAGAATGTAACCTGGCAGGGGAAATGAGCAGGCAGTAGCCCCCTCATACACACCAGTGCCAGGGAGGTAGCAGGTGGTGTCATTAACAGTACAGTGGAGTGTTATGATTGCATTTAGTGTGGTTGATGTAGGTGGAGGGTAACACAAGTCATTTTGCCCTTAGCCAGTCGCCCTCTCCCTACAGAGCCTACCGTCATTACCCCGAAACCAGCCTCACTGATGGATGCATGCACTGCATTTACTGGTTATTATAGAGCTTGGATGACTTTGCTCTGACCTGATCCCGCTTTCACTCTCTGTCTGTGCTCTAATGCATGGTTGTTTTACTGTGTGCTGATAATACTGTCCATCATTAGATTGTCATGAAACAATTTTAATTTGGTGAAGTGAATACCTCCCTTTTGACCCCTGGGAGAATATATGCTGTAACTGAATTGAACCGCAACTTCAGCATGTGGGTCAGTGACAAATATGAGGGTCTATGAAAACCATTTATCATGTAAAAAATGTAGCATACCAAAAATGTACTCTTTAGGGCTTTTCACACTGCACTTAACTTCGGGTTATTGTTGATCTAAAAACATTGCTTTTAACCCCGTGTATAGGAGTGTTTCACACTTGTAATTTAGATGTGGGGGTTAGCACCGCTTTTTACCCAGGGTTATGAAACACTGCTCTGGAACTCCACATTGCGGTGCCAAACATGTACAGTGTAGGGTGACCAGTCCCAAAATTTGGAGTTCTGTCCCGTCTCCCGCAAGACTTGAGTAGTGTCCCGCATTTCATTTATGTCTGTAATTTTCATCCCTGAAATTACAATACCACAGTAGAATATTATAAAAACTGTGACTGGCATTTAAAAATCTATCTGTGCAGCCGTCATATTATAGCTGTGAAAATAATCAATCCACGCAACCATAGAGAGAGGTTTTCCTGCTGATGACAGCTGAGTGGACAGTGCAAAGGAATAGAGTACCTCAGGGATGACGTGTTTTTGCAGGCAAAACCTGGAAGCGAGTTACCATTTAAGGACTTCTGGTTCCATCGCCTGAAAGTCTATGGGTTTTTTGAAAGGGCTAAATCGCCTGAAATAAGGTCTGTGGTTAACAAAGACTCTAAATATTTTCACATTTTGATCTATGACATAAAACACACCAGTTATAACCCACTTGTGATTTTTTAAAACCTTTATTGTGTCTTAAAAATGGTGGTTGCTGACAAATTGCTAAAATGGACTACTTCCTTTAACGGGGACTTTAGACGTCATCATGACAAACAGGATATTTGGACAGCATTTCTCATGAAAAAGTGTATACGTATTCATAACAGCACAGATCATTATCAGCGAACATGTTTTTAAATAAAGTTGTTTTATAAATACAGTTTGAGGAAGCTTGGTGGTGGTGACGTTGATCCGCGACCGGTGTGCTGTAGTCCGTTTATTGCCTAGTGTTAGATTTTTATGTCTGATGACTTTATTTAGGCTTCAAAATGTTGTGTTAACTTGTAAAGATTATCTTGATAGACAAAACGTGTACTTGTCATAACCCTTTGATAAACACAGAGCTTATTTTTTGCGGTTTTCCAAAAGTCTATGGGAAAAACTAACTTCTGGGTTGGTCTACAAAAACACGTCATCCCTGAGGTACTCTATAAGAGCCGGCCTCATCAAAGTCGGTAAACACAACTACACCAGCAAGGATTTCATACTGGATAAGAACCTCAAAAGCTGCTCAAAGCTGCCCAAATTGATGATTTAAAGCATGTAATCATCCATCCTGATGTTAAATATTTCCAACGAAGCGCCATCCACGGAAATGGACGTGCACCTACAGAAAAACGAGATATTCTCCATTCGTTTTAACCGATAGAAAATTGCAACGTTCAGACATGACTTTATTCTCACGTTAATAGTTAATTTAATGCGGGTTCTGTGGCATTATTAAAATGAAAAATGTCGAGAGGGCATTATTGTAACACGACAGCACATCAAATGCTCCTGCATGTACAGCCATGAATCTAGAATTGTCTTCTCTCCAGGATTTAATGTTGCCATAAGCGCAACATTGTAGTGTGCGCACCCACCGGCAGTAACATTAATCAGTGCATATGACAAATGTAAATCAATATTTATATAGCATAATAGTTGTAAATTTATCTGTCTCACGTGTCCCGCATTGTCCTGCAAAATCACATCTACTGTCCTGCAAGATCAATAACCAGGTGGTTACCCTAGTACAGTATGAAATGATGCGGTGTTAAGGCAGGGACACATCAAGCCGACGGTCGGCCATTGGGCAGTTCTTGTTCGTCAACCAACTAATGCCGAGTTCAGACTGCACGATTTTAGCCCCGATTTTGGCTCGCCGACAGGTTTTGAGAAATCGCTGACAAATGCCCGAAATCTCAGGCAAATCAGTGCTCGTTCACGCGAGTGACAATCACGCAGTGTGAATGAGCAAAGACGCGATCTGAGAGAATCGCAGACGAGTCGCCGACACCCGTGAGATATTTGGCATGCTAAATATCTGGACCTGTCGGCGATTCAAAATCGTGCTGTGTGAAAAGTGTTCTGACTGAAAACTACATCGGCGATGACCGACAGCCAATGAGAGAGCAAGATACAGAGCAGCGGGGAGTTCGGGGAGGAGTTATAGACCACAATATCAGCAAGCATGGCTTCGTTTCAGATAAACATTACAATTCTATCAAACGGAAACAAAACACAAACATTTGCTTGACCATCTGCAACAGCAGCACATTGAACAGTTATGTATTTACCTCCAACTCTCGTTGCAGAACACACAATCCACAGTCTCCCCAACCATTTCCTCCTCCATATTTTTCTTTTCTTTTTCTTATATTCGCTGCAAAGAGGCAACTCGTATCGCAAGATTCTTGCAGGCTACCGTTTTTAATAATAATAATAACTCCGGTCTTGCACGCGTGATATCGCGTTGTTTCCTTGTCACGTCTCCCGTGTGTTTGGTTGTGAAACGTAGTTTGCGTGCCAGACAGAGTTGTCGGCGATTCTTCCTATTGTAAAGTCATGCAGTGTGAAACCTTCTATCGCCGATCCATCGTGCAGTTTGAACACAGCAGCGACTGAATGCTGGCCAAGATAGTCATGCAGTGTGAAAAGAACTGACGTGCCACTGACGTGCTGACGGCTGTTTAGCGTTGGTTTGGTGTCAGGCCAACTTTGGACACAGACGCTGCCGACGTGAGCCAACCCCACAGTCTGCTTTCGTCGCCACTAGTTTGTCAGCATTGGTTTGGTGTGTTCCTGCCTTTAGAATGTTACAACTAGATGCTTAGCAACTGATAACAAATCATGTGCCTTATATTCGCGTGCTTTGGGCAGTCAAGGAAACACCGCACGAATGTATAAACAGTAGTTTCTGCGTGTGATAGTAAAAATGTCAAACGGCGAGTTGGAATGAAGAAGATTGTCTTACCTTTATAGTTTATAGTATAGTTTTATAGCTTTATAGTTATAAAATTTCACTCAGAAAAAGAAAAAAAAAAACTTGGTATTACAGTCAGCAATGTGAGGACGTGCATGCTAGAGTCTTTATATAAACAGGTCACGTGCTGCGTTTGTCCAATTACTGACACTGCAAATATGCAGATAAGGACTTTTTCCCAGGGTTTAGGAATGTTAAGTGTGAAACGGTAGCTTATGAATACCCAGGATTAACTGTCAACCTCGGGTATAGTATGAGCAGTGTAAAACATGCAAATCAGGGGCCTCAGAATTCTGAACATAAACCTAAACATTTGAGTGATAAATGAATATGAAAAGTTTCATGCCTCTAACTGATTTGCATAGTCAAATATACAGCGTAACTTTTTCCTTAATCAGTGTTTGTACAAAGCGTCTCTGGTGTTATTTACTGCAGGCTCGCATAAACTACAAGCAACACCTCGAGTTGTCTAGAACGCATGCAGCTAAATACATTGAGGCAAAAAAAGACTTTGCCAGTTTGACAAGAGCGCTAAGAAATATGCAAATAGGAGTTCTATGAGCAGTGATGTTCAGCCAATTATAAATTACGTGTCCCGGTTGCTTGTGATTACAGTGTTTTTCTGAGAGTTATCCAGGGATGAGATTAAGACAAGCTCAGAAGGAATAAAACTATTTGACTATATTCCAACCATCCTAGTTCGAACTGTCTGTGTTTCACCTTTAACCAATAGCTTCTGGTGACCTGCATATGAACTTTGTGGTGTTTAGGAAAGAGTGAAGGGCACAAGGGAATAGTATGATTGAGTTCTCTGGTGTTTATTCTAACACACTCATGCAGAGAGACTCTAGCTTCGGCATATTCCCTGGAGGCGAAAAACTGTTCCTCTTTCCCTTCGGCCATATACTGAATGACAGCTTGGAAATAATGATGTGTAAAAAGTATGGCAGACAAACAGGGCGCACACACACAATCTCTCGTGCATCCACATACACACGGCATTTGCATACAGCCAGGCTCCTGTCACTTTCAGGCGACCATTATATCGCACCTTTCTCCGATGCTATATTTGCTCTTTTCTATGCATCTGTTGCAGGTGGGAGTTTGGAGACCATCAGAACAAGAGTCACCTTCAGCAAGCTGTCACCAAAGGACACGCTCATCTCTTTCCTCTTCTCCTCCCTGTCACACCAGAATGTGTTAGCTGCATATCTGTATTAGTCTTAAAGAAGTTGTTTTGGAATTTATTCTATTTTATTTGCATAGCCAAACCTTTAACTAAACCGCACAGTCTGGTCCACAGTGAAGCGCATATACTTGGATAGGATGAAACTGTCTGACTGATATGTAAAGAAATCATTGATAAATTAGATGTGAGAAATTAGAGATTAGATGTGGCCCCTTGTGAGAAAGTACACTTTGGAATACTTTTCAACTAAATAGTTCACCTAAAAATTTTAATTCTGTCATCATTTACTCCCCAAGTTGTTTCATGCCTGTATTTCTTTCTTTCTTCTGCTGTACACAAAGAAAGATATTAGGAAGAATGTCTGAAAACCAAGCAGAACTCATCCCCCCATTGACTACCATAGTAGGAAAAAATACTATGGTAGTCAATGGGGGGCGAGATCTGTTTAGTTACAGACATTCTTCCATCTTCCTTTGTGTACATTTATACAGTTTGGAACAACGAGGGTGAATAAATGATGACAGAATTTTCATTTTTGGGTGAACTATCCCTTTAAGAGTACTTATTACGGATATGATATAGCCTACTTTAAAAGATTATACTTAAGCATGAACTGAATGTAATGTTTTCGGACACTTAATTGCATGTTGTTTGCAATTAAAGAGGTCATGAATTGAGAAATCAATTTCTCCTTGATCTCATTGAAGATGTCATTGTACTATACAAATATCCTGTAAGTTTCAGAAATCAAAACTTCCTTGTTAGTCCAACAGCTTTTATTGAAACCAAGCTCAGAAAACAACTAGTTTCAGATTTTGTCGCATCATGACATCATAGTGTGATGAAAGACCATCCTTGTAACTGTAACATTAACACTCTGAGGTCTGAGGGTATCGCCGGCGATACCACCGTGTTTTTTTTTTCTTACCAGTGTGAAAGAGACTCAAAATACTCTGTTAATGTTGCACATACAATTAAGAGTTATACACCATTTTAATCTGTGGAATATCTTCTTTTATTTGTGTACACTTTTTGGGTAAAAACAAAATGTTGTGCTTTTTGTAAAATAAAGAAATCTAACATGATGCATGATCTCTCGTCTCCCTCTGAAGGAAGTCCAATCTGATAGTTCTCAGAAAATGAACTGTAACTTAGTGAATACTAATCATACTTATGTCTAAAAAAACGTTGAAATGTCAGGTTTTAAATCGTGTAAGTCAAATCTAAAACAAACATTATGTGTTTATGTAATCTGTATGAAAAGAGAGCCATGTCAGAAATCCGTGATTCAGCTCCACGCCCACGGAGCCAGCGCTATTCAGACGCAAATTCTGAGTCAATACATGCATTCATCATCTCAATCGTGTATTTATTGTCTTGAAAGTGTTTTGAATAGCCATAGTTAGCGATCTCTGTCCTCTGTTAGTTCGGTTAGTTCCTGGATTGCCTATTCTTCTTTAGTGCTCAGGCATTTGTGGATTAAAGGTGTACAGAGCGCCCTCCGGCTGCAAGTATGAATTGAAAATACAGTATCCAGCGCTCACAGTGATGACAATAAATACTGAATAAATATTACTCTTCTGTATAGAAAATTGACAAACATATGAGAATCCATCAATATTTCTCCAAATGTGCATGCTTTTAAGCTAAAAGCCTATATGAAATGCCATAGAGGTAACATAATTGTTCAGACACTTTGCATCACAGAAATACATTATATTTTAAAGAATATAATAGAATACCATTATTTTAAATTGTAATAATATTTCACAGTATTGCTGTTTTTTCTGTATGTTTGATTTACACCATGATGAGATTTGAATCATGATCACAGAGGGTTTTTTCACAGCCTACCTGGCTGAAAGGCCTCATTAATATGCAAGTAATTTCAGGTCATTATTATGTGATTCCTTTGTCTTCTCAGGTGAGAATCACCCATTATACATGAGGATTCACGCCTCCACGCATACTGTGTTTCTTGACCAAAGATGTTTTAGAAAATTTAAATCTCTCTATTGTTTTATATGAACGAGCAGGCAGCATAATTTTTGCCTCATTTTGAAGCAAAAACTCTAGTCTACAACGTCAAATACCCAGAAGTCTTGTGAACAAAGATTTATTATACTTTTTTTTGGCCTTATTTCAGAGACTTAAGTTTTTTGTTTTTTCAATAACCTCGCATAAACATTATTCCTTCAAAAACACAAACATGTACATACATGTTCCTCACATATTATTGTAGCCTAGTTTGTGCTGAATACAGTGTAATGACACTTTTTCCATTAATATGTTTATGAACAACTGAAAAAAGCACAAATGTCATGGCATGTCAAAACTTCTCCAGGGTCTCAAAAATCCTCAGACCCCTGAGGGTTAAGAAAGCATGGATGAACTTTTATTTTTAATGAAGTTCCAGTCAGATCACGTCAGTAAGACACTGTTTGTTTGTTCGCTTCATTTTACTAATAATTCGTTTTTAAACAAAACACAGTTTGACTCAGGCTTTTCAGAGAGACTCAAAATAAAAGATGATGCAGTGCCGACTACATTGGATCTGACAGTAATTTCGCATTTTTATCATGTGTCACTATTGCTTTGTCTGTTACAGATTGTATTTGTACTATTTATACTATAGCCACAGTCAAAGTGAATAGTTGTGATAGTTGTGATTTGCTGTTCTTTCTTTTTTCGCATTCATGGGGCCAATGTGTTGGATTATCGGATACGGAAGAAAGCACCTAGTGTACGCTGCTTTTGTTAGTTTTTATCGAAGCCATTCGCTGCAATCCTGAATAAAAGCTTTAGTGAGTGAGATCTTCTGTTTTGTCATCATAACACATTACAACCTGTTTAATTTTACAGTTTTTCTCGATTGCTTAAACACATTTCTTGAAATTATGCCTCCTTTTCTCGAAACTCTAAACACAAATCCATAACTTCTCATCCAGTCCTCCAAACTTCCTATTTTCAGGTCAAAAGAAACTCTCCACTCAAAACCATTCAATCTAGGTGAAAAAACAAACTTTGCCCTCAGACATGACAAGCCCTCAAAAACACACACACTACAACATAGTCTTACACACTGGTGAGACAGATTCAAAACAATACTACAAAAACCGGTAATAAGTTATGTTTCTTGGTTCTCCCCCTTAAAAAATGTTTTCACATGATCAACACAACAAAAGACATAACTATTATATATTTGCACAATTTTATTTATTCCTTAATATACTGTACAGTACAATACACCAAACAACAACAACAACAAAAACAAAATATTCCGCCCTACCCCAGCATCCTGTCTTTGGTCTAGGACAGGCCAGAGAATCTTGTCAACATCAGAGGCTGAATTGGCAGGGGTAAAATCCTCTTGCATGCCTGATCCCCCCGGCATGCATCAACTGAAACTCGTTGCCCAGCCTCCGTGGACAAGGACATGGTCAACTAGAGTGACACGAATTCCATCCGAGGCTGCTTGTCTCCTTGCCCTTCCCCTTCCTCATCCTTCTTGTCTTCCTCCTCATTCTCCTCCTTCACCCCTTCCTCCTCCTCTCTGGTGTCCTCAGCCTCTTCTATCACATCTCTCTAGATCCATTGTTTCCACCTGGGCATTTATGTGCTAATTGAGCTAAAGCTGTGCTGACTTGAGTGAACAATATTGAATGCTATTGCTTTCTAAATGACCGCATGCTGTAGGCAATGAGAAATGAAGGGATTTGTGTCTAGAGTTTTGCAGTGACAGTTCAACAAATCTGACTCATGTGTCAAAATAGGAGAATAGTGTTTATAGTTTAGGGAAATGGTTGTGCTTTTTGATAAATGGCGTTATGGTTTTGAAATGTTTGTTCAAAAGCCTGGTTATAGTGTTTAAGCAAATTGAAAAAAACTGTAATAAGCAGCTAGTTAATAGTGAGAATTGGACCCTAAAGTGTTACCAAAAGGTTATAATATGTACTATTTAGGTAATAATATGTACACTTTTGGTACCAATATGTACCTTTGAGGTACTAATATGCACATTTTATGTATAAAGATGTACAAATACTGCCTCACTGACAGCTTTTTTTTTTCTGAGAGTGATTAATACTATATTATCTGCAGTTTTTTTTAAATACTTTTTAGATTTGAAGTACACTACAAGTGCACATTCAATACAATTAAAGTACACTTCTTTTTCACAAGGGGTTCATCTGAAATAATCCTCAGATTATACCACAATGACATTAAAATAATGGCACAACAGTCTTTGCAAATGGTTGTACAGAAAACAGAAAAATGTGTATATAGTCTGTAGTTCGAATTTCTACTGATTTAAAAATAAGTATAAGTGTAATATAGCCGAATATACAACCTTTGGATATCTGGTTAACTAGCTACTAAATGCATCTGACTAATATCTGAATATCTTTATGCAAAAGAAACAACCAATTAGATTATAGCTTCTCATCCTGGGAAAGTAGTTTCCTTTTTTTTTTTTTTTTATGTGCAATATGCATCAGCTGGTGAGTGGGTGATCTGTTGGCATGACGCCTCGGGCTGAGACTAGGCTGTAATTTTATTTTAACCAGTTCTCTTGTGATAACACTGATGACTCACTTTGGTTGGCCTAGAGTATTCATTTCTATGATTGTGTCTGCAGTCATCATTGTAACAGTCATTTAATGCAATACCAGTCACCTCATAAGGTCGCTGTCTCGAAATAATTCCAAATAAAGCAAAATAGCTAAAAATAGCTCCTAGTGAGTGTACCGTGGCTGTTTTAGTAAAGAAGGAGGGATGGATCCAAATGCAGTATAACATTTATTTAAACAAAACAAAAGTAAATCCAGGTTGAGAACAAAATAATTTCAGGCAAAGAACAAGATATTCTAGACACGGGAGAAAACAGAAACTAAAACAAATGCGCAAAAAACTAAGGGGCCGTTTACACGACACTGTATTCAACTAAAAATGGAAAAGGTTTTATGCGTTCTGGACGTTCATTTACACACCAGCGGCATTTTGGGGGCCTGAAAATGTACATTTTATAAATGGATTTCAAAGTGCAAGTTTTTGAAAACTATACCGTTACTGTCTGAAGGTAAACTACAAAAATGTGAATTTGTAAAAATGGTGACATCACAAGCATAGGTGTGAACATAGGTGTGAAGTTTTTTTTTTTTTTTTTACAAAGTGACATCAGCAACTACTGGCCTGGTATGCGTAATACAGCTTTTTTAATGTTTTCATGGATCCGTGTGAATGGGATCGTTTTGGGAAAAAACATGGTGGCCTATACAGAAAGAAAAAAAAAATGCAAAGGAAAAACTTTTCCATTTTTAGGCCCTGTTTACACTTGAGTGTTTTTCATTTTAAAATGCCATTTTAGAATGAAAAAGATCCTCATCTACACTGGCGTTTCCAGAGCATTTCAGAAACGATCTCTGTCTACACTACCGAAAACGCATGTCACATGACCGTTCATGCATACTGAGTATGCGCATACAAGTGTAAACAGTTGCCTTTTGCACATGTAGGTAGCTGCAGTATTTAAAAAAATGCAGAGTTTAACTGCACAATGACTGCTAAAAATGACAACAGAGCCAGCAAAGATTGCAGGTCGTCAGTCTCCATGTTATTGTTTACATGGTTATCAAGGATACAAAGAGCGAATATGGCCAGCCACCCCATCGTTTTCAAAAGTCTCCATTTTGGTCTGTTTACACTGAAACGCAACTCCGGAGTTTTCAAAGTAAAACAGGGTCTGCAGTGTTTTCGAAAGTCTCTGTTTTCAAGATTAGAGTGTAGTGTAAACAACAGGCGTAACCGTAGCAAAACATATGCAATTCAAAAAACGGAGAAAAAAAAAAAAACACTAGAGTAAACGTTGCCTTAGTACATTGTTGTCATGTAAACATACCTCAAGAACAGAAGAAACACACAAGGGAATAGGGGCAGGAACAAGGAACAGGTGTGAGTGATTAGTTGCTATGGTAATAAATGGGGGTAACTATAGAAACAAATAAGGAGGGAGGTTGAAACTCCTATTCAGAGGCACAAACTGATATGCAGCTTTGTGCAGTTGTTGGCATTTATATGCCAAAACATTTAAGATGAAATTCTGATAGTTTGTAATGTATGCAATTATGTTACAAACTTGTTTTAAAGGTGCCCTAGAATTAAAAATTGTATTTATCTTGGCATAGTCAAATAACAAGAGTTCAGTACATGGAAATGACATACATTGAGTCTCAAACTCCATTGTTTCCTCCTTCTTATATAAATCTCATTTGTTTAAAAGACCTCTGAAGAACAGGCGAATCTCAACATAACACAGACTGTTACGTAACAATCGGTATCATTAATATGTACACCCCCAATATTTGAATATACCAGCCCATGATCGAGGCATTACACAAGGGTAGAACGTCTGGATCTGTGCACAGCTGAATCATCAGACAAGGTAAGCAAGCAAGGAAAACAGTGAAAAATGGCAGATGGAGCAATAATAACTGACATGATCCACGATAACATGATATTTTTAGTGATATTTGTAAATTGTCTAAATGTTTTGTTAGCATGTTGCTAATATACTGTTAAATGTGGTTAAAGTTACCATTGTTTCTAACTGTATTTGCGGAGACAAGAGTCGTCGCTATTTTCATTTTTAAACGCTTGCAGTCTGTATAATTCATAAACACAACATTCTTTATAAATCTCTCCAACAGTGTAGCATTAGCCGTTCGCCACGGATCACAGCCTCAAACTCATTCAGAATCAAATGTAAACAATATAACAGTATACTATACTCACATAATCCAACGCATGCATGCAGTATGCATGACGAACACTTTGTAGAGATCCATTTTGAGGGTTATATTTGCTGTGTAAACTTTGTTTATGCACTGTTTACGTCAAGCGCGAGCTCCGGGGGCGGAGAGCGCGTGATTTAAAGGGATTGCAACCTGAATTGGTGCATTTCTAATTATGCCCCAAAATAGGCAGTTAAAAAAAATTATTTAAAAAAATCTATGGGGTATTTTGAGCTGAAACTTCACAGACACATTCAGGGGACACCTTAGACTTATATTACATCTTGTAAAAAAAAAAACATTCGATGGCACCTTTAAGCTTGTAACAGTATAGCAGGCTCTTTACATAAAAAGCATATATCTCTCAGTAATATCTTAGTAATGTATGATATTTAAAGTCTTAGTTTTGTGGTGAAAGCACTGTAGTTTTTGTTGTGTGGGGCAAATGCAATGCAATATGATGATGAGAGACGTATAAATAAATGTTCCTCAAAAGCCTGATGTATTATATTTGATACATCTTACCATGTTTTTTTGTATGAAAGATGAATGAATAATCAAGTAGTTACATCAGTCCTGTAAATATTCATCTTGTGTGTTACTAACAATATAAAAGTTATTCTTACATTTACTTTATAAAAATCAGTAAACATTTAACAGCAAAAAGACACATGTACCACAACCTGAATGGGGATGTTTTTTGAAGGCCTTTTACTTACATTTCCCCCCCTGCCAAGCAGCAGAGAAATTACAATAAAGGATGTGGCTGGGCTTTGCGAAATCATTCTTTATTCAGTTAGATTTTGGATTGTGATAAAAACAAATGGCCATCATGGGTTATATTCTGTAGGTAAGCTTGATAAGCTTAAAATGAGTGTCACTCTAAACCTACTCTCAACTGTGATGAAAAGAGATTTGTCCAACGGCTCTCAAAGGATTGATCTTACTCCAAAGGCATGTGTGATATTTAAAGCTGCAGCAACACCTCAAGTTGTCAACACCACAGGCTGCTAAATATGTTAAGGCACAGAAAACTCTGCTACTTTGACAAGAGTGCTGGGAAATATGCAAATAGCAGCTCTATGGGAAGTGATGTTCAGCCAATTATAAATCTTGTGTCAGTTTATACTTCCCTTGAATGCCGAGGGTTGTCCAGGGTGAGTTTAAATAAGCTCAGAAGATATAAAAATACCCCATGATATTCTATGTGATGGACAAAGACTTGACCAAAGACCCTAAAAGAATTGAATTCACTTCTAATGACCGTCTAACTGTCTGTCTCGACTATAATGGTAGTAATTTTACTTGATATATTTTGCTCATTTCATATCAGTGTTTTGTCTGGGCACGCTTGTCTTGGTGGACTTTTTTGATTGGTGCTTGACTCGTGCTAGCCATGATTCGTTGTCTAACATTTTAGTGAATAGCAGGCTACCTATAATGAACGATTCTTATAAATATTCATATCAGGTTAGGATGTGCAAAGGAAGTAAAACAGACTGTAACCATTAGTACAAGATTTCACCCTTCATTTTTGATGCTCTGTGACTGCTGGTGAAAATTGAGGTCTTAGGTCCTGGTGTTAAAGCAGTCTTTTGGATTCTTTCTTCAGTCTTTTGTTTCTGTGAACTGAGTGCTTTGTGAAGAAGGGCACATTCTTCATCCTACCCCTTTGTCCACTGAAAGACCACGAAAAAAAAAAAAAAAAAAAAAAACCCACTAGCCTCAGGCAAGAAATTCATTATGGTGCTACAAGACGATAAAATACTCATTCTGGTGAACCGAAGAGAAAATATTATCGAGGCTCACAGTTTGATGGATAATATGTAGACACCTTTGGAGACTTATGGTAAGTCACACTTACTGTAAAGATGTATGGTTTTCCTTGTATTATATAAAAATATATCAAACCATGTATCTGCAAATAAATGATACTAGAGCTTTTTTTTTCTAAGCCATTTTTTCCCCTTCAATTTCAAGTGTCCCAACCACAGATATAGTTTATCACTTTAACTTTAGACATTTTGCACAAAATTCCACAACCAGAACATGTCCAAATACTTTGTGTTCATTTTGAACAATAAATCAATTTTTGCCAAATCCAAAACCTAGATTAGACCACTTAATAAAAAGACATTCATGTGATGCAATGAAAATCTGTTTTTCCATGATGTGGGGTACATCTGAGTGAAAGATTATCCAAAAAATCCATTGGTTGTTCATTGGATGGAGGCGGATCTAGATGCGAGCTTGCAGTCGATTGCAAGAAAGAAGTGGGGTTTAATATATTAACCATTTTGATTAAAAATTATGAGATGAAAACATTTAAAACACATATATGAATTGTTCACAATAAGATCAATAAGCTGCATTTAAAAATTGTGTGAATTTCCATTTCATACTGTGTCCATATGTGTCTGTACAGCAAGGTCTTTTGAATTTTAAAACAGCTCTGGGAAATTTGAGATTATTTTATAAAACAGTCAAGACCCTTTGTATAGTTGGTGCATTTGAATTCCCCACATTCAATTTTAATCAATGAAACAACTTTAAAAGATGCAAGAGCTGTGGGATGCAGGTGTTTTGACTGACTACTCAGTAAAAAAGGGAATAAGAGAGGGAAAAATGTTTCTGTTTTATTAAATTCTGGAGTTTTACTGTTAAACTGGACAGAAATAGCCATATATTTTATCATCACTTGAGTGGTTATCTTAGGTCATATCAGCCTTTGTGGAGGTGACACAATCTCTGTGGAGTGTCAGGTCCGGAATGGAGCAGAGAAAGCACTGCAAATATTGAAAAATAAATAAATAAATAAATAAAAGAACTTTATTATTTTTTGGACTTTATTCTATATGTGGCAAGTCTATTTGGGGAATAAGAGTTCTGTGAATGATATGAGGCTTGAAGTAGATGATCTGATGAAAAATGAGTTACAGTGATGGTCAACTGAAGTGCAATCTGAGCTTGCCCTACCTTTGGCTTTATGATCCCAGGCCATTTTTCTGTTTCATCAAAGAATACGCTCTCCCTCTGATCCGTCACTGTCAAAGATGACACGCACTGGACAGCCTAATCATTTCTTCATCTCCAAGAATATGGAGAGCCATCGCTGATCGGCTGAAAGATAATATCAGCTCTCCCATGGACACAGTATCTGGCTTTGACCAGTCAGAGTGAATCAATTGTGGAATCAATTTCGAGGTGACTGGCTTGTCTGAGAGTTGAAGACTTCCTTACTAGCCGCACATACGTAGGTTACTTGTTAAGCTGGAATTGACTCATAATTATAGTTTTGAGAAAGATCAGTTCTCTGTCTCTCTCTTTTTCACTATAAGATTTTCTATTCTGAAAAAGTATCCACTTGTTATTGAATTACTTTAGAAGATGCACCATATACCACGTTTACAGTGTATTTATTTATTTTTTGCTAGATCTATTTTTTTTTTTTCAGAAATACCAAATGACATTAAAAATAAATCATACATACAATGACTAGAATACACATCATATACAGCTATGGAAAAAATTAAGAGACAACTCCAAGTTCAGAAATCAATGTTAAGTGGTCTCTTATTTTTTTTCCATAGCTGTATATAGTTAATTTCTCAAAAAAAAAAATAAAAAAAAAATATATATATATATATCCCTCTACCGCATAGTGTTGCCATATGGCAGCATACTCTTTATGTTCATTTCCTTGCCACCGTCTCTTTAAGAAAACATTCTAGTTTTTTTTATTGGTAAGAGAAGACCTTAATTTAGCCAATGATGTGCTTTGGTTAAGTCACATGACATGCAATTTTTTTCTGTGGCGTGATTTTCTGACAGACTGTCGTCTCTTGTCGGTAGTTGCTGAAAGCAAACTAAAACGTCAGTAACAAACAAGGACCTGCCCATGTCACATTCACAAAAAAAAAAAAAAAATCATCTCAGGTAAGGTATGATGACATATTCACCACTCAAAAATGTTTTTATGAAATTAGTTTTTGGTAAATCGATAAAATGTCTGTGTTGCCATATGGCAACACTGCGCAATAATGGAATGACATTATTATAATAGGTTAGATAGCTAGCAAAGATCAGCTGCAGTCTGTTAAGCTATAACAATAAAAACATTAATGCTAGTGATATAATGTTGATTAGTCGTATGTTAAGGACTGCCGTGGCATTTGTATTATGGATTAAATCAACATCAGAGATCTGCCATCACAGCCATGTATACTGGCCCAGACCTACCACTTTCCTATCATGGTGTCTCAAAAAGACAGGTGCAATGGCTGTAAGTGTATTGTTAGGGTGAAGTGCACCAAATGTGATGTCTACATGTGTCTCACCTTTGGGAAAAAAAAAATGCTTTTTGAAGTTTCATACAGAGAAAAGGTGAAATTTAAAGAATATAAAGCATTATTCAGCAAAAGAGAATGG
Organism: Chanodichthys erythropterus; assembly: GCF_024489055.1. Classification (NCBI taxonomy): domain Eukaryota; kingdom Metazoa; phylum Chordata; class Actinopteri; order Cypriniformes; family Xenocyprididae; genus Chanodichthys; species Chanodichthys erythropterus. Next base: position 29,434,271 of record NC_090232.1, read on the forward strand.
AAAAACACAAGATGTTGGAAAATAAGTATAAGGTATTGTTTATAATTACTGCTAAAACTTATAATAGCACTAATTGATTCAATACAAAGAACATTTCTGAGGAAAAATATGAACTGTATACACTTACACTTATTCTAAGTTTTTCCACTATTGTACGTTGTTGCCATATGGCAACGTATCATAAAGTACCTTAAAATAATATTTTTTTCCAATTTTTTTTTTTTTTTTTTACAACACTTTAAGTTAAGCCATTCTAAGAAAAGAAAAAGAGTCAAATATTTTTTTTTATAGATTTATCATAATGCGTGCGGTAGAGGGATATATATATATATATATATATATATATATATATATGAGACAAAGTCTAATCTCAGAATGAACTGTTCTGTGTCATGTGGTGTGACTAACATTCAGGAATATGCAATAAGAAAATCAAAATACAATCTGAATTCTGGAAATGTTGGGATGTTTTTTAAATTTAAATAAAATGAAAAATAAAAGACTTTCAAATCACATGAGCCAATATTTTATTCACAATAGAACATAGATATAACAAATGTTTAAACTGAGAAATTTTACAATTGTATTCACAAAATGAGCTCATTGTTCACCATGTTCATATATGGCTTCCTTTTTGTATGATAGAGCTTTAGTTGGCATCTGCAGATGGCACGGCAGATTGTGTTCCTGGGCCCATTTAGTAATGTCATTGACACAATCATTCCGATAAGTGATGCAGTGTCCTCTGAGGGCCCAAAGACCATGGGCATCCGATAAAAGTCTTTGGCCTTGTCCCTTACGCACAGAGATTTCTCCAGTTTCTCAGAATTTGTTGATGATGTTATGCACTGTAGATGATGAGATTTGCAAAGCCTTTGTAATTTGACGTTGAGGAACATTGTTTTCAAAGTATTCCCCAATCTTTTTATGCACTCTTTCACAGCTCTGCCCATCTTTACTTCTGAGAGACTCTGCCTAAGACATCCCTTTTATAGCTAATCATGTTACAGACCTGATATCATTTAACTTAATTAGTTGCTAGATGTCCTCCCAGCTGAATCTTTTCAAAATTTCTTGCTTTTTCAGCCATTTGTTGCCCCAACGCCAACTTTTTTGAGACCTGTAGCAGGCATCAAATTTGAAATGAGCTCATTTAGTGCATAAAAGTGTAAAATTTCTCAGTTTAAACATTTGTTATGTTATTTATGTTCTACTGTGAATAAAATATTGGCTCATGTGATTTGAACGTCTTTTAGCTTTCATTTTTATTCAAATAAAAAAAAAAAAAACATCCCAAAATTTCAGGAATTAGGGTTGTACAAAAAGCAAACAAACAAACAAACAAACAAGCAAACAAACAGGAAGTGATATTTAAGAGATGACCACTATAGTCGCTCAAGACTGTGTATCAAGGTTACTTTATGTTATAATAATCATGTAGAGCGACTCCTCAAAATCCAGTCTATGAATTAATAACTCACATGGAATGCTTTTTATGGAGTGTCTATTTACACTAAGTGCAAATAGCATCCCTTGTTTGCAAACGCTATTTATACAAACTCCGCACACCAATGTCTTGTTGGGCCACTCAAGTTTTAAAAAAGATGCACAAAATTCAATTTCTTCAGTGGTACAGCAGACATGACTTTTAACACGATCGATGTGAGGTCGAATCCGCTTTTTGCCAAGCTTACATTTATTTTCAATAAATATGAAAATAATTTTCTAAAAAGGGAAATAAACTGCAAACGAGTGTTTAATAATATTAAACGTGTTTATTTGGTAGGGTTAGGGGAAGGTATAGGGAGGGTTTTATTCTCCCAATAAGGCAGCATCCATTTAATAATTTTAATAAATATAATAATTTACAATATGATATTATTGCATCCTGTTAATGTACCAAAGTACTGTTTAAATAGCATATTGCTAAGAAAATGCTGCTATTGTCACTTAGTGTAAATTGCAACTATTGCTAAGAAAATATGCTATTTTCACTCAGTGTAAATAGCAGCTGCCATACTTTTGTTACAACACATTATAATTTTTGTGTGAAGTCATTACATATTGAAAATTAATAATGTAAAAAAATAAATAAATAAATAAAACCTTGGCAAATGTGTTTAAAAACTACAGATTTTTTATAGAATATTCTTTGTGTTTATGATAGACACCTTAAAACAATGAGGAAATGACTTCTTAACCTTTAAAACTGTTCATTGTTCTTCATAAGTCAGTACTTTTCTAGTTTTTCTAGCTTTAATGATACTGTATGTCTAAAGGGCAAGAACAGCACAGCATCTTCAGTTGACTTGCTATGAAGCTATTGTAGATAGGGAGACAGGTCGATGCTTTTTATTTTAGTTTTACAACATTCTGTGGTGTCAAACTCTCTGGCTTCAAAGCCTGTTAAAGTTAAAATGACACTTCTGGAGAGAGGAGAGGACATAAATATTCGATGAAATACCCATAGGGAAGGCAGAGAGAGTGAGAGAGAGACAGAAAAAGAGAAAAGAAGTTGGTAGGGCGAGGAGGGAGGGAGGGTATGGTTGCGCTTTTCGCTTGTGTTATAAAAGAAGAAAGTTCCATGACTGCGTCAAACAGGTCAGTCTTTGTCCATTTTGAAACTTTGCATATTTTTACCTGTACCCAAACTATCTAACTTTCTAACTAACCAAGAAAGTTTGGAGAGAAGTAGCAAATTATTTTGAGTCGGTTCATTTCTTGAACTTGTTCATAAAACTGGTTAGTTCATGACTAACTAATGACATGTCCATCTCGTAATGAGCAGAGTAAACATCTTACCAACCTGTTAAAGATAATGAAAAGCTGTACAGTGCAAAGGAAGATACTTTTTTTTTTTTTTTTTGTCCATATAAAGACATTTACCAACTCAATTTTCCAACTTTCATACCAATATGTCCATCTCACAATGAGCTGATCAGTGGTGCTTAATGTGGATGTGTGTGTATGGAAGTGTACATTTCGTGAGACCACACCTGATTTTGCATTGTCTAAAATTACCATATTATATGCTTTTTTCTTAGCAAACAATTGCTGTTATTAAAGAGCATGAAAGCAGACCTTTTCAGTGTAAATGACTCATCCATCTAGAGCAAATTAATTTTTAAAGGTTTATTATCTTAAATTAGGATTAACCTCTATCTCTGCATTAAAAGAAGCTGTTTTTTTCACAGCTTATTTTCTTCATGAGGCCCAATCAAAAGCTCATCCAACTTCAAATGAAGTTGTGTTTTAATCAGAACTATGCCATATTGGCAGGGTCTCCATGGGAGGAAACTATTGGTTCATGCAAAGGTCACTATTTTGGAGGATCAAAGGCTTCTAGCTCAAGCTCTTTCACTTTTATTCTCTCTCCCTCCCTCTCTCGCTCCGATCCCTCACTCCCTTTCTCTTCCTCTCTCTTTGATCTCTCCTCTCATTCTCAGAGAGCAGAGACAGTGGTCCCTCCCGGCTGTTCCTCTTCTCTTTAAAGCATTCACAGTAGCTATACTTGATATCCTCATAAAGCACGACACCACATTGCACACACACACATGCACACACGCACACACAGACTCGTGTCGGCCTCTCTGGGGTTAGTTGTGTGGCTGTGTGGGTGTTGAGCCGGCAGTTTGAAATGGCAGAGCTGGTGGAGAAATAGGGGAATGTTGCCGGAGAGCTAATTGTGGTTGTAACGTGGGCTGGTATGCACAATGGGTGCCAATGATTAACATAGAATATCCACTTAACTGGGAAATATAATATAGATTCAGGTATAATGTAACCTATATCCATTATATACTAAGCTATGAGTAGCCTGGTTTGTGCAAAAACAAAAAAAGATTGTAGGCTCCAGCAGTTGTTTTATTAATTAAGATTTGTTAAAAGGCTTCTTATGCCATTTGTAGATGAGAGTGCATGGAGAGAGGATGCATGCACATGCACTACTGCTGCACCACAGCTCTGCTGCTGACATTTTTATTGATATTTGTGTAAATCACAAAACAAATTGTTGTTATTTTATTTTATTTTGATCTATCTAAAAATACAATAAAATTAATACATGAGGAGTAGAATTATTTGATGAACATGTTTTACATTTTTGAATTTAATTTATATTTGTTATACATGTGAGGGATACAGCTGCCTTGATATCAAAATGATTAAAAAAAAAAAAAAAAAAACTTCTTGAAAAGAAAACCGTACTAAGTAGTTTGGCATAATCTGTTATTGGCACTATTATTATTATTATTATTATTATTATTATTAGAATAGGAGTAGTAATAAACACGGCCAAACACTTTAAATTAAAGTCATTTGGTACTACTAACAAGGAATACAAAAATACAAAAATATAATGATATCAAGTCAAGTCAAATTTATTTATATAGCGCTTTTACAATTGGTAATTGTTCAAAGCAGCTTTACATATTAGAAGCACAGAAAAAGGGAAGTGGTTAAAAATAAGCTGTACAACCAAGCGTGGTAATATGTAACATATACAAACATATATCAACATATACCATAGAGAGGATCCCAGTTGACCCTCATGTCGTGACTGTGTCAAAGTCAGTAGGTCTCCTAAAATATTAGAATTTTATATTAAATAAAATGTGTCTTTTTTATTTATTCAGTTATTTATATATATTTTTTTGACAAGGCAGAGTTATAAAGAGTCACGTGGTGCGACTCCCCAAAAACATAATGGTATTTATGAATTAAATATTCATGATATTAAAAAACCAAACATTTTATCTTGAATTATATACTGCAAAAAAATTTTTTATGAATAAAATGATCAAGATGGTACCACATGACACTGTAGAGTCATTACATTTATACTTCAATTGGTTATGCTTAAAATGGTTTTGGATAAAAGTAAAAAAAAAAATAAAAATGTAAAATTAAAAAAAAAAAAAAAAACACTATGAAACCAATACAAAGAGCTTATTTCTAAGAATTAGGCACATTTAAACCAGACTTAATTTATTTTATTTTTTTTTCCTTCATGGACACAGTCACAGACCCATTTATAAGCACATTGATGAATCACGAACAGTTAACTGTAAAAAGAGCTTTTTATTAACAAGGTTTGTATACCAGGTGGCCACAATGCAAAAGATTTTTGGTGAAAATATGCTGTTTTGAAATACACAGCCATGTGAAATTTCAGTGCATGTGTGTGAGGTAGAATTACTTGAATTGTCTGCATCTGAATGGGACCAATTTCTCTTCACAGATTTTGAAGTATAAAAGTCACAGACCAAATTATTGCAAGTGGGAGGCTGAAGAGCATTTTTTAAAGAGGAATACAAAATCCACTGAGGGGCCTTGGTTTTTAACCTTCTGTGACATGAATGCTTAGTACATCAAGAGAGCATTATTAAAATAAGCTGAGACCTGCAGGGGTGAAAGAGAGCAAGGTCTCTGGAGCTAAAGGGGCTAAGTGCTAACATAAAAGCACTCCAATATCTCTCCTTACTTCTTTTCTTCCTTTTCTCCACATCTCTCTGTTTCTGTCTCTCCCTCTCTCTCTCTCTTGGTCTTGCTCTAAGTCTTACCGAGAATGATGGCTCAATTTCTAATCTCTGAGTAAGAGGGAGAAAAACTCAAAATACATCCATTTCGTATAAAAAAAAAACAAACAAAAAAAAAAAAACTACCAGACATACTTTCTCACTTGCCTCAGGAGCCTTTCTTAGCTGCTGAGGGCTTACAAAAGTAAATCCGTCAACTTAATGGTTATATCACTATTAAGAACGCATACAGTGCACTGTGTTCACTGTAAAAAAAATAAATGAATAAAAAAAAAAAAAAAAAAACTGGCACACTGTGGTTGCCAGAATAATTCTGTAAAAATATATTTAAAATTTAAACATATTTAAAGAACAACCTGTAATTTTTACAATTTAAAACTCTTACAACCAGTAAATCCCAGTATATACAGCAACACAGTTAATCATGACCAATCACATGAATGCAGAGTCGGTCTACTTATGTCAGGTGTATGTTCAGTCTGTTTGTGTCTTACGGTGCTTCTCAAACAGCTCCCTATCTTCCTAGGTGATGAATCAGTATATCATGAACACAAATTTGGGCACTGGCAAGGACAGTAAGTACCCTGGCTTACTACACATTGGGACACTGATGACTCTATTTCCGGTGACTTGACGTCCTCGGTGGTCACTGTGATTTTGCCAAGTAAGACATGTTCCTGGATCAACATATTTTGAAAATTTAGTCTTAACTCTATTCCTACCCCTAAACCTAGTCCTACCCATAACTTATCCCTAAAATCAGAGGAGAAAGATTGGTGAATAACATTGATGTAGAAGCACCTAACCCTGGTTGCAAGCCTAAACTTGACATAAATGGTAAACTTGTCCCTCAAATCTGATTGGTTGATTGGAACATGTCTTACTTGGCAAAAGCATCTATTGCATGTTGTGGCGACCAGGGCGGGCGAGAGCCGTGAGGGAATGGCGCGAGGCCGGTGGCGCGAGTGTTAATGAGCTTCACCTGGGAGGCGCACCGGCCATGAGTCCCTCACGGAGGAGCTCCGGGAGCATAAAAGGAGGAGCGACTACCGTGGAGGACGAGAGAGGACCAGGCCTGGACTTTATTTTATGTTTTAATATGTTTGTGTGGCCGGCAGACGTCCGTGAGGGTCTGCCGGCATTACTTTCGTTTTGTTCTTTGTTTATTTTATATTAAAGTTTTGTTGAATGTTCGCCGGTTCCCGCCTTCTTCTTCCCACATCTACTGACCGTGTTACACATGTCATTATGTGTAGTGAGTTGGCTCACAAGATTTATGTTTATCACAGTGCATTGTGGGACTTTTTAGGGACCGAACGTTTCAGTGCACTTGTAGGATTTTGTGATTGAGATAGCCCTTACAATGTCAGAATCCCTGATAAGTGCCCTGACTACTGAAATAGGGAGCTGATTGAGACACACCCTTAGTTTTGGTTTTCCCTGTCTGCTGCCAGTCTGTGTTCCTAGTTAGTCTCCATGGTTGTTAATTTAGCACACACTTGTTCCCTGTTCTGCTGTTAGTTAGCCTTCCTTTTGTATTTAAGCCTTAAATTCTCACAGTTCTTTGTTCAGTGTTGTTTGCATTTATGTTGATGTGGCATATGTATTCTCCTACATTCCTGAGTTTGTATCTCCAGCAATCTATTTTAAACTTATTCTAGTATTTTCCTGTTTGTTCATGCTGCTTAATAAACAAGTTATAATAGAACACCAAACCTCAAGTAAGGAATATAATTTGTATCATCATGGACTTGCCTGCAGACTGTTTGCTCTGCTTGGAGCAGGAGCAATGATCCCTTGAGGACCTAGTGGAGTATGAGGGGATGGAGTGGAGATGAGGGTGAGCTGTGTCTGGCCTCTGCATTATTATGTGAGGATTTGGAAGAGGATATTCCCATAAATTTCCTGTTTCCACTAGTCCTGTCCAGCTCCAGGTCTCCTGTGTCTCCACTGGTCCTGTCCAGCTCCAAGTCTCCTGTGTCTCTACTGGTCCTGTCCAGGTCCAAGTCTCCTAAATCTCCAATGAACCCACCCAGGCTCCCTCTCCCACCTCCTCTGCCAAAGACAGTCAGTCATTCAGCCCAGCTCAACTCCTCCCTCCTACTCCAGAGCCAGCAAGACGCTCTTTCTGCTGCCTCACCCAGCCTACGAACAGCTGTCTTCCTCTCCCTACCTTGTAAGCCCAGAGCTGTGACTGTCTTCCACACAGACTGTGCCGGGAAGCCCCTACACCCGACCTCAACTGGGAATAGCCAGGTTTGCCACCCTTTGGCCATACACTGCTCTACGAGGTCCTGATACTTGGTGGCTTTCCGCTCATAGGCCTCCTCGCACCCGTCTTCCCACGGGACTGTCAGTTCGATCAAGATTATTTTCCTTGCCTCCTCGGACCATAAGACCATGTCTGGCCTCAGCTGTGTTTGCACAACCTGGGGGAAGACTAGTTTCCTTCCCAGGTCCACCCTAATCTCCCAGGCTTGTGCTGCTAGCAAGAGGCTCTTCTTAGTCTTCTTGGGGGCTGGTGGTTTCTCCCCTTCTCTCACGAACTGAATAGATGTTGCCGGCCTTGTACTGGTCTGGTGCTTTTTCTGCCTCTCCCACTCCAAGATGTCAGCCAGTGCACTGAAAACTTTGTCATGGCGCCACCTGTATCTTCCTTGGCTAAGAGCTGTTTTGCATCCTGCCAGTATGTGCGCCACATATAAAAGATCAACAGTCATTGTCCAAATCCTTATCAAGCTGCAAGAATACCTTAGATTTCCAAAACCCTGCCGTAATCTGACAATGAAAAGTGCATACGTATGCGATTTAAGCGTACGCACACTCTATTATCAAATCTGTGCGTACGCATGCTTTATAAATGAGGCCCAGTGTAACTACTTGTGTCATGCAACAATATTACACCAGTTTGGAGAAAGTAATCCAAATAAAATTTGGTCCAAGTTTCCAGGCAAATGGAACACTGATCACCATAATGGTGACTTTAAATTAAACAACTCTTTTTCAATATTATCCCACAAAGCAGCGCAATATATTTGTTATTTATTGTTTGTTAACAGAAAATGTCCAAGCCTGTATTGATTTTACAGTAAAATTCTGTATACAGTATTTTATTGCAAGCAATTGATGTTAAATCTTTCTTAATCCTGGCAATACTTTACAGTGCACCAAATGCACTTACAGACTTGCATTCATAATCAGAATAAAAATTAAACACTGGTATGCTGGTAAATTTGATTCCCTATGGCGTGCACACATACACATGTTCTGTTTTGTATCTATTGCCAATCAGCCAACAACATAACAGCATGAAAAAGATGAAATACAAAAATTCTCTGACCAGAAAATTCTGATGCATCCTTGCATAGAAACTCTCCCATGGGAGTCACTGGCAAGAAACGGTCTCTGAAAAGATCTGCTTCTTTCTCATAGTATGAGTTATGAGCTCTAAAAGAAGCAACCATCTGACACCACCAGTCAGCCATGATGCCTCAAACACAGTGTCTAACATTCCAGCGATAACCTTTCAATTCACTATTAGTTCACCTGTGTGACCTTGACCACCCTCCAGGTTTCATATTTGATTCTCGCTAGGGCTGAAAAAGCTCTGTTTTGCCTCTTGGTGGTTGAGGATTAAGTGGTCCCTCAGTCTATCTTGAAGTGTCAAACTTTTTTTTCCCCAGTTTTGTGATAGATCTGTTTTCCACTCAGGTGAATGGCAGGGAAGTTTGCTAATTAGCAAAAACACGCTGGCAATTCATCAAAGAGGTTGAAACTGAACAGTTGGGAAACATGACAAGCTGCTGTCAAAGAAAGCAGTTGGTGGCCAGATTTAATAAAATGCTATTTTGTGCTTTTTCAATGCTCTCCTGAATTGAAATTTTCTTATAGAATCTGAGGCAGTGAACTTAAGGACAGAACCAAGAAAACATTGAGCATGAAGTTGTGAGATAGCTAGATGGGTAGATAGAGAGAGAGGGATTAATGCAGTTCTTATATAACTCACCCATGGGTTTATAATATACTGGAAGCCTTAAAGTCTCCCCTGTATTGGTGCAGCAAAACCTTTTTAAAAAAGCCTCTGTAAATTTGACAGCACTTCCCTGTTGGACAATGGTGAAGTCTTTATACAACCTGAGAAGACTCAGATAACCTCTACTGCCATTTTAAGAGCATACGATTGCACTTTAATATGCAAAGGTCACTTTATTTATTCATTTCTTCACTTCTATTTAAGGCCAAAAGAACGAGGAAGTGCCACATACTATAAAGAACGTTTGGCTTTAGGCTCTTAGAAGCAAACATGAGAATAAACAAAAGACTTATTAAATTAACCTTATACAAATTATTGATTTTTTTAAAAATCAATGTTAATCTTATCAACAAACGTTAGTCTAAATGGTGCTGTACATCTACTTCTGAAAAGAAACAAAATTTCTGAAAAAAAAAAAAAAAAACAGGAAAAACCGAATATGATTTTCATGTGCATCTGATTGAGATAAATGCACACTCTTATCTCAGTGATATTGTTAATTTTGTGGATATTTCAGCAAACAGTTTGATTCATAGATGCAGTTTGACAACGAGACATTAAAGAGTTTAAAGAGGATAAACATTCAACTGAATGGAGCACATATATTTTAAACACTTGTGTTATGTTCTTGCTCCATCAATGCATGTCCTTAAAAGTGTGTGGTTTTCTTCAATATTTTACTTCTCAGCTAATGTCAATGGTATGACCTATTTCATATGTGGCCAAAATTAAAACAAAAGTGGTTATATCTCTGGATGATCCATGGCTGTTTTTTGTTTTGTGATGGTTGTTCATGAGTCCCTTGTTTGTCCTGAACAGTTAAACTGCCCAACGTTCTTCAGAAAAATCCTCCAGGTCCTGCAAATTATTTGATTTTACAGCATCTTTTCCCCAACGGCTCTTAATGCATCATGTTTCCTTCTGGAGCATCGGTGAGTCCCTCAGTTGTCCTCTGTGTGAAAAGATGAATGCCAAAATCATACAGTCACTGCTGTAAAGGGTTCAAATATGCAGAAGATGCAGGAAAATCAAAGAATTTGCAGGACCTGGAGGATTTTGAAGAATATTGGGCAGTTTAACTATGAACAACCAACACAAAACAAAAAACAGCCATAGATCATCCAGGTATATATATATATATATATATATATATATATATATATATATATATATATATATATATATATATATATATGAAACAATACTGAATCACAAGGTTATGAATCATTTTTCCCAATAATTCCCAATTATTCCCAAGTTGGCAGCCCTTTTTGAAGTAAGTTTAAGTTTTAGGTTTCCTGAAAAAACTTTTACGAAAGTCACTGCATAAGTTAACGTTAGATCATTTGCTCCAACAGACGGTTATTGAGATAAAAGAAGTTAAAAGATAAAACGGTTAATGAGATAAAAGAAGTTATAAGATAAAAGAGTTCCAGTAGCCTAGCAACATTCATGTGCAATGACAGTGTATTTTAAGTTACAGTATAAGAATGTATAGCTAATGTAGGGTATTGTGAAGTAATCAGCAATTATAGGACTTATTCATGCCTTTTTGATGCCAGGTAGGGTTATACACTAGTTTTCTGTCATGGCCTATGGACCCCTGAATTAGCCTTGGCATGTATAAAACTCTGGTTATCTGCCACAGGATATATGTAGGGGCATATAGCTATAGATCCTATAGCCCCATACTAAATTATATGCCCTTTCACATAACATTTATTGCACAGAGTATCCATGTATTTACAGAGGAATTACTAAAACTGAATGGTTTTATTTATTTTATTTTATTTTTTGCTACATTACCGTTCAAATGTTTGGAGTCTCTTAATTTTGCACTGAAGTCTGCTTTCCACTCAATCGCCCGCATTTATTTGAAAACACAGGGGAAAAAAACAGTAATATTGTGAATATCATTTCAAATCAAAACAGCTGTTTTCTATTTTGACATATTTCAAAATGAAATCCATTTTTCAGTGTCACATAATCCTTCAGATATCATTCTAATATGCTGATTTGGTGATCAGGAAGCATTTTTTTTATTTATTTTTTTTTCTTATTCTCACAGTTAAAAACAGTTTGACAAAATATGGCTTATATTTATATAATCAATCACAACATTTAATCTGACTATATCAGCCTGACAGATTACATCAACAGAAGTCACTTTTATATGAGTTAAATCAAGTACATTGGGTCATTGACAATTTCAGTTTGGTGTAGTACCCTAGGAGTTTTACTATGCCCCTCGGGCCACCTTACCTCACAACATAAACATAATATTTCATAATATTACAACTTACATCTGCACAAAATGCACGTGAACGCACAAGTAAACTTGAGCTAAGTGACATGCTAGTCAAAAGTCTCATTTTCATTAACTTAAATTAGATGCCATTTGCAGTCATTGGAGAAGAAGGCAAGAAAACAAAAACTATGACTAAAACAAAACAAAAGTAAAAAACAACAACAACAACAACGTTGTATGAAAGGCCAAGATCATCAACATTTTTAATGAATTACATAGCTATTGAGTTTAACTCAATGCCTTTTCAATGCAACCTTAAGGCTGTCATCAAGTATTCAAAGCATATGAATGCAGGGAGATGTGAGTCATCCGTTTTTCTCTCCTCTCTCTCTGTCGTTCTCTATCTCTTCTCCAGCTGTACTCTGAGGGCTCAGTGCTCAGCCAGTCAATTGTGTTTTGATGTTCCTGTGAAGCTTACAGCTGCACTTAGCACTCAGGAGCCATAACATACATTAGCCTTCCCCATATCCCTCCCCTGCTTCTCCTCCTCCTCTCTCTCTCTCTCTCTCTCTCTCTCTCTCTCCTCTCCTCCACCCTCCTGTAATCTCGACTGCTTTCCACTCAATCGCCCGTATTGCCTAGTGTGCGAGTCACGGATGTGCACCCGTGGCCGTCAGCTCCCGAGGTCAGCCGCCAGTGAGCGCGTCACGCGTAATTACCGTTATTTATGGACCTCTCGAGCCCCGCCACGCTCTTCTGTCACCGCGTTTGTTTTCAGAGCCACCGCTATGGTGTCGGAAGCCTACCTGCATATGACAAGCCACAAAGAGAGCGAGTGTCCATCATGTCCCTCTTGCACAGTGTTTTGCCTCTCGTAGTATGAATTACGAGACCGGGTATGTATAGTCAGGTTCTCAAGAGTCCTTGCCATTTGCTGGTGGTGACAAATGTTAAATCTCTAACTTTTAAATGTCCTATCAAGCTTGATGGAGGTTTATGTGTTGCTGAACAACTTCACAGGCCAAGGATAAAGACTCTGTGACAATTACCCCATTAGCCACTCATCTGATTATGAGAGTGCAATGTAGTTTAAGACCTGAGTTTTGATACATTTCATCTTTGTGGTTGTGTCTGAAATCACATACTGTATTGAGTAGGTACCTTTTTTGAATAAAGCCTTAAATATACTTTGGTTTAGCATACGTGCACAATTGAACACATTAGGGTGATGCAAAAATGAGTACACCCCACAACAAAAACTACTACATCTAGTACTTTTTATGGCCTTCATGATTTTTAATGACAGCACCAAGTCTTGTAGGCATGGAATGAACAAGTTGGCGACATTTTGCAACATCTATCTTTTTCCATTCTTCAAGAATGACCTCTTTTAGAGACTGGATGCTGGATGGAGAGTGATGCTCAACTTGTCTCTTCAGAATTCCCCATAGGCGTTCGATTGGGTTTACCTTTCTGGTGTAAAGAAATTATTTTCTTTCTCAGGTCTTGTGATATCTCTTCCATGTGGTGCCATTGCTGACAGCATGAAATGGGAAGGGGTTTTAACACCCTTTTGTAGTCAACTGTCTGCTGGACACCTAATGAATACTTAGACTCACCTGTGGTTGAATTCTTGTTTAATTAGACATTTCTTGTCTAAAATTTAGCTTTGCTCCAGAGACTTTCAGTGTGGTGTATTCATTTTTGCTTCACCCTTATTTGAGTAAAACTGAAAATTTTGTTCTCTAAGCTATATTATTAACCTTACTTTCATGTTATAAGTTAAACAGATGTTATATAAAACTTAGTCTTGTCAACATTTTGGAAATTGTTTTTGTGTTCATTTAAATATTGTTAAAAAATGTTACTTTTCAAAGGAGGGGAGGGATAATTTACACTGAGCACTGTATGTTAAGGATAAGATTTACATCATGTGCACTGTACATGGCCATTAAAAAAGGACATTTTATGCTGTATGAATTTGCCTAGTATGAATGTAATCAGGAAATACTACATTTGTCATGTGACCTCCTAGCATCAGTTGCGTCGATTCACTGCCATTTGCAAATTCACTTTCATGGCCTTTCACCTATAGAGAAGCAGCATTAATTCGGATGCAACCTCTTGCTGCATTCCAATTCACCTACTTGTACTACAGGTTCTTTTTGTGAAGAAAAAGTACATACTTTTGAGTGTGTAGCAAAAGAGATAAGCTTTGGGACATATTATCACATCATAAAAAGGTATTTTAACGGACACTCTGTCGCATAGTTACGTGCATCCTGTTACTGTAAACTGGCCTGCCACTCATCTTTTCATCATTAACATCCTCCACATTTCATTTCATTTCCTATACTGGAGAGAAAAGAAAGCAACATGTTGATCTGCCAGTCGTGGGTCTTTTGTGTTGAGACCTCTCCTTATATTTTTGCATTTAAAATGAATGGCCAAACGGATCTTTATAAAAGTTTGCATTGTTGGAGATGAGATATAACATAATATAACATACTGTATATATAACAATGTACTTGAGTTAACTCATATAAAAGTGACTTCTGTTGATGTAATCTGTCAGGCTGATATAGTCAGATTAAATGTGTGTGTGTGTGTGTGTGTGTGTAACTGGTCTGTTTTTTGCATTGTGTTTTGCGTCATGTTATTAAGAACTGGACAGCAAGTGGCAGTTTCACTGATCTTTTACTCCTGATATACAAAAACAAATAAGCAGCCTTAGTGTGATAGTCACCCTCATTTTCTCTCTCCAGTGTATTAACAAATGCAAAGAGCAAATAAATCACATTAAACAAGAAATAATTTAACAGAAAACATACATGATATACAAAAATAAAATAAAATAAAATAAAATAAACAGCCTGTTAGTGTGAGAGTCGCACTTGTTTTCTCTAAACAAATGTGATGTACACTTGTCACATGTACTCATTTCCACATTTAAGCCGAAATGCAAAAATATAACTCAAACTGGGTCAAATGACAAAAATAACCACAAAGATAGGTAAAATAACATTGTACACATGAATCAAAGTGAAAATATAGACATAAGAGCTATACTTAATATAAAAATTTAAAAAAGATTATCAGGAGAACTAAATAACATCACCTCTTCTGTGAATTAACAATGCAAAGAGGAAATGGAGGGGACAGAACAGGAAATTATGTTGGCTCATGATGACATCACCACAATTAAAGGGGAAAGCACTTACATCAATTCAGGCACCTACATCAGGTATATGAAAATAAACAATTTTGTGTGAATTCTAATAAAAATAAATGTATTTAACAGTAAGCTTTCTGTACCTGTTACACACACACACACGTTAGAGTTTGCATGCATCCACACTTTGAACATCTACCGAAAATAGTAGACCATTCACGGACTTTTGGCATACTCTTTCCAACATACTATGCTTTGGTATAATATTTAGATTGAATATTATGCACATTGGGACACACTCTCTCTCTCTCTTTCTCTTGAATGTGTGTTGCATGTCGGGAGTATGGGGTGCGTGAGTGTGAGTGTCACAGGTGAGAAGAGCAACTGATTTTCCTCTTTTTTTGGGAAGCTGTTTACTTTATTTTTTGTTAGTTTTTCCCCCTTTTTTCGTCTGGCCTCGTGGCGGGGTGCGAGAATGGAGGCTTACCTGAGTGGGTGGGACTCCTCTCTTTCACTCCGTCATGGAGTCAGGTGTGTGCCTGTTGCTGATGCATCTGTGGAAGATTGTTACGGTGGGTGAACAAATTGGATTTGAAAACATAGTTTCTCCCTCACAAATGAACAAGTCCGTTGTGATCTTCTTGAAGGAGCAAAGTTTGGTTGGTCGGTTGATTGAGAACGGAGTGTGGGTAAGTGGTGTTCTATTTCCTTTCGCTCCAGACCGCCAGAGGCAGTGCTGAAAGCACTAGTGGAAAACTCCTCGCACTCACGCTTGATCGAATGACAAAGTTGTCACCTCGTGACTCGTGACGTGCCTTGATCTATAATAACCCCTTAGCACGTCACCTCGATCTCTTTCTCATTCTCGCTTGTTGAATCGAATGTGACAATATTTTGTGCAGCTTGCTGCTGAAGTGATCTTCAAGATATATCGCGAACTGTTTCGTCTTGATTACATTGCTTAGTATACCAATTTTTGGATTTAGAGGCATCTTGCGGCGCACCGCGATCGTGATATATGGATTGCATCAAGCAAGAGGCTTCAATCTGCTGGATGCCGGCAAGTTTTAATGCTTCTGTGACGATATGCACTCCGAACCCCTGGCTGCCTCGACTGAGAGCATATATGAGCCTGATCGTGGCGTGAATCACTAATGTGTACCGGATTTATCAACTTTAGGGTGAGTATTGATTTAACATGGATGCACCAAATATTCTACATGCCCCAATGTAATGCATATAATGGATGGACCACGCCAATGTCCTGTTTGTTTTGGTATGGACCATCATAGAGAGGCACTGACTGACCTGTGTCCGGAATGCTCCATTATGCCGCTCGCCGTGCATCACGCTAGTCTAGCGGGTCTAGAATCTGTTTTGGATAGTTTGTTACCTTCTTCCAGTATCACCATAGCTGATCGTAAGCGTAAGCAAGCATCTCAGGGTGAGAAGACTAATTAAACTAGATCTTCTGATTTAGAACGTAAAGTTTATCAGCTGTCTTCTGCAGTGAAGCTGTTATTGCCACTTCTGTCTAAAACGGATGTTCGAGAGAAAGTTCAGCCTGAGTTATGTATGACATCCTCACCAATGATGCATACAGGACAGGATTTGGATGTGATGTCAGTGGCTGCCACTGACTCACTTTTTGAAACCATTCCAGATGTTACTTCGGGTGCTGAGGAAAATCTGCCTGAGGAAAATCTGCTCTAATGTTGAGTGTAGGCGCACTGATGAGTTACTGTCTCGTGCATACAATGCTACAGCAAGCCTTGGCCGCGTTTCGAATTCCTTGCCGCACATGCTTGTGACTCTGCACTCTTCTCTGAGAGAAACTTCGTCTGACCCATCAGTGACAGACTTAACTGAACTTACACTGCAGACCATGGGTGTTATGGCCAATCACTGTGGAACAGCCTTAGGTTCTCTTGTACAAGCTCGACGGCAGGTTTGGTTGGCCCAGTCCTCTTTGCCGGAGGTATGTAGGAACAATTTGCGGAGACTGCCTTTGGTACCTGGTCGAATTTTTGTCAGTGTCTGAAACTCGCTCACGTCATGTGGGGACTTCCCCAGGTCCCAGACCTTCTTTAGCAGCCTCTGGTGCTCATTTTCACAATGTTCGTGTAAGACCCAACTATAGATCATCTCAACATTTCCACCGGAAATGTCCATCGGAACTCTCAGACTACTCCAGCACCTCCTCCATCTCCACGTAGTCCTCAGTCTCACATCCGCCCCCCAGGTGGCCCAAATCAGTGGCTCTTGGGAGGGGAGTGAATGGCACCTGGAGAGCACCTGGAACTGACAGCGGTGTTCCTTACCCTTTTGCATTTTCAGACTGTTCTCAGGGGAAAGCATGTCTTGGTGCACACGGACAACAAAGTGACCGTTCAATCATCAGGGAGGCAAGAGGTCACAGAGTGTGCTTCGGGTAGCTCAAAATCTTCTCATTTGGGTGCAGACCAATCATGCTGCAGATGCTCTCTATCATGGCAGGGTGTCACAGGGAGATTGGAGTCTACATTCAGACGTCATGCAGAAGATATGGAGAACATATGGGACTGCTGCGGTGGATGTGTTTGCAGAAAGTCTGACCTCTCACTGTCCTCGTTGGTTTTCCCTGATGGACGAACCAGGGTCTCTGGGTCTGGATGCATTAATCCACAACTGGCCAGACTTGATGCTATATGCTTTTCCCCCGTTACCACTGATTTGGAAGATTCTGTGTCGGGTGCGTGACTGCGGGCACGTCTACTGTTTGTGGCTCCTGCAAGGCCGTGGTTTCAGACACTTCTTTCGGTATTAATAGGGCCTCCTTGTCATCTGCCGAACAGACCGGACCTATTGAGTCAGTTAGGAGGGAGAATTTGGCACCCACATCCAGAATGGTTGAAACTATGGGTGTGGCCTCTGGGCCCACTGGGCCTCTCTTGGAGTGTTCACAGAGGGCCAGGGACACTGTTTTGGATGTGCATACTGCGTCTACGCACAAGTTGTATTCATCTAAATGGAAGGTATTCTGTGATTAGTGTTTTAGCCATGACATCAATCCATTACAATGCTTGGTGGGATGCATTTTAGATTTCTTGTAAGATCTTTTGGAGCTTGGACATTCTGCATCTACACTTAAGGTGTATGTGACGGCTTTGTCAGCTCACCAGTCCGAGTTTGCTGCTTCTTCACTTGGGTCTGACTGGCTGATAGTTGCCTTCTTGAAAGGAGCTAATCGTCTTTGTCCTGCAAGGGCAGTCCGGAGTCTGACATGGGATTTGAGTATGGTGCTTAGTTCCCTATGTCAGCCCCCATTCAAGACAATTGTGGAGTCAGACATTAAGTGGCTGTCATTCAGGACTGCACTTCTCTTGGCAATTATAACAGCAAAGCGTTTGAGTGAACTCCATGCATTATCTGTGAGTGTCCCCTGTTTGCGTAGTGCTGTAGTGCTGACTTTACACTGCGTTTCAAATTATTATGCAATTGACATATCAGTAAGATTTCAGTACAATAAACATTCAGATTTTAGTTTTTCTAAGAAAATGTTTGTTTGTTTGTTTATCCATGTCTTTTTAGATAACTGGTATCAATCTCAGACAAAATAATTTGCCAGATCTATGAAAACCCTACTTAGAGGTTGTTCCACATTATTAAGGAAATTATGGTTCTCATGCAATATGAGGAGGAAGAAAGATCTTTCTGAAGATGAAAAGCATGACATGGTGCAATGTTGTGCAAAAGGCATGAAAACAACTAATATTGTGTGAAACTGAATGGAGATTATCGAATTATCATAAGTTTTGTGAGTGATTTAGAGCACAGCAGAACTCGGTCAGATAAAGGCTTATTAATGAAAGTTCCTATAAAAAAAAATGTATTGTATTAAAAGGGCAGCTATAAAAAAGCTAGTGTTGAGCAGCAAACAGGTATTTGAAGCTGCTGGTGTCTCTGGAATTTTGAAAACCTCACCATGCAGGCTGGCAGTTGTGCGTAAAGATGCATTTTAGACACCACAAACCAAACCTAACAAAGAGAAACCTTTACAGTGGGTGTAGAAATACAAACAGTTTTATTGCTGTGGTGTTTTTTGCAGCATGGGATAGTGCATAGTGCATTATACAATAGTGCATTGTACTATGCACTATCCTCCTTTTTATACCATAGCTGAAAATGGACAGTTATGAACTCCACATATCCTGCAAAAGTCATTTTAATACCCTTCATCTCACTTCCTAATATTCCAGTCCAAATCATCACCCGCCAGCTCCTTGCTGACATTGCAGTCTTATTGGAACGTGGTGGCCATTCACCAACCAGGAATCCATCCATTTAGACCATCCAGTAGTAGAACGGCATTATTCAGTGAATAAAACTATTTAAAAATGAGTCTTCATGTATTCCTAAACCCACTGTAAATGTTTCTCTTTGTGAGGTTTGGTTAGGAGTGGCTGAAATGCATCTTTACGCACAACTGCCAGCCTGCATGGAGAGCTTCTTGAGACTCCAGAGACACCAGCAGCTTCAAATACCTGTTTGCTGCTCAACACTGGCTTTTTTTTATAGCTGCCCTTTTAATACAATACATTTTTTTGACAGGAACTTTCATTAATAAGCCTTTATCTGACTGAGTTCTGCTGTGCTCTAAATCACTCACAAATCTTATGATAATTTGATAATCTCCATTCAGCTTCACACAATATGAGTTGTTTTCATGCCTTTTGCACAACATTGCACCATTTCATTCTTTTCATCTTCAGAAAGATCTTTCTTCCTCCCCATATTGCATGAGAACTGTGACTTGCTTAATGTGGAACAACCTCTAAGTAGGGTTTCCATAGATCTGGCAAATTATTTTGTCTGAGGTTGATACCAGTTATCTAAAAAGACATGGATAAATAAACAAACAAACATTTTCTTAGAAAAAACTAAAATCTGAATGTTTATTGTACAGAAATCTTACTGATTTGTCTCTTGCATAATAATTTGGAACGCAGTGTAGTAGTGTCTCATTGTGGCCTAATCCGGCATTTCTACCCAAGATCTTGTCTCCACATTTTATGAACACACCTTTTATGTTGGCTGCACTGCCATCAGATCAAGATGACATATGTTTGGAGCTATGTCCAGTTAGGTCCTTGAGGACTTACATTGATAGGACAGCAGCATGGCGTAAGACGGACTAATTGTTTGTTTGTTTTAGTAAAATGTGCAGAGGTGCTGCGCTTTCTAAACAGTGACTGGCACACTGGGTGACGCAGGTCATTCTACATGCTTATGAATCTGCAAGAAAGTCTGTTCCCTCATCTATTCATTGTCACTCTACACGTGCCTTGGCAACAGAGGTGTTGCTCTCTGAAATTTGTGCAGCAGCAACCTGGGCTTCATCATGTACATTTTCACGTTTTTACAGATTGAATGTGACTCCCTTGCCAGCAGTATGTGCTGCAGTGCTTTCTGCTAGCCCGGATGCTTCTCAGGGGGATCCCTCGTGACTGCGTAGGTATTCGTCTTCCACTAGTGATTTCAGCACTACCTCTGGTGGTCTGGAGTGAAAGGAAATAGAACGCTGGTTACAAATGTAACTGTGGTTCTATGACTGTGGAAGACCACCAGAGTCTCTGGTCACTCGGTATTGTGAGAATGATCCAAGAGATTGAGGTGACGTGCTAAGGGGTTATTATAGTTCAAGGCATGTCACGAGTCACGAGGTGACAACTTTGTCATTCGATTCTCGATCAAGCGTGAGCACGAGGAGTTTTCCACTAGTGCTTTCAGCAGTCTTCCACATAGTCATAGAACCACAGTTACATTTGTAACCAGCATTTTCTGTTATTTCACCACTGGTTTCGCTTTCAACCAAAGTTACTATTTCTAATGTGCCACCGTTCATACCCTACTGTGAAATTGAACGGGAATTACTCCAGTTTGGAAAACTTGCTAGCGGAATAAAAATGATTCCACTAGGTTGTAAAAATCAAGCTTTAAAGCACATGCTCTCATTTAGACGGCAAGTGTTTATGTTTTTGGATTTGCCGTCTTTGGATGTCTTTTTACGCGTTCAGCACGAAGGCAAATCCTATATGATTTATGCGAATACAGG